>NC_090267.1:6070000-6370000 GCF_040414725.1 Anabrus simplex
TCACTTAATAGAAATGCCCAAAAGAATAGAGGGATTGTGTTAAATCCAAACGAGGTAAAAAAATGTCTGGTTTATTCTTCAAATAAATTCAGCCAGGGGCAATAGTTAAGAATAATTGTAGATTTTCGTGGAAGGATGAGATGACCTCGATCTCAAGTTGTGGAAAATGGCAGTAACAAATGTTATGATGTCAGTTTACGACGATATGGGCCATTGTTTCGGTCATATCCGCCGTAATGCTGAGGGCATGTGTTTGTATACTGGCATGTACTGTATGTGAAGTACTTAATAATTCGAAAGCCCAATGATAGTATCGCGATATTCGGTGGTTCGATGTTAAATTTCTTTGGGGCTGTGTTAATTAGTGGTTTGTGAATTTTTTCCGGGTTTTGCTTTCTTTGTATAGAACTTTGGCAAAATGTAGATGAAATAGGGACAGCTTCTAGATGGCAATGTTTGGCCAAATTTTTGATTGATATTATCCATGTAACGTAAAGTAAAGAAGCTGGAATTAAATTATATGATAATGATTATGAAAATTTGAACTTATTATTTCTCATATCCACGGCACATGGTTAGAGGGAAGGCCCGTTTTCTCAGAAGATAATATGGTAGATGTGGAGGTGATGAAGGGTCTTATGACCGAATTCATGAATGAACTGAGGGAGGACATGAATGAACAATTTAGGGAAGCGAAGGAGAGCACTAGTGAACAATTTCAAGGTGTCAATGAACAATTTAAAGAAGTCAGGGACCAGATGGTCAGTATCAAGGATCAGCTATCGACAGAGATAACTATAGTTAAAGAGGGCTGCGATAGGAATGCTCAAAGATTAGAGAAGCAGATAGAAGAGGTCCGAATGGAAGCAGTTACCCGCAGTGACAAGTTGGAAGAAAAGATAGATCAGGTCGCTTTAACAGTATCGCAAGTAGATGCCAGGTTGTCGGAGAAACTGAGTCAAGTCGAAATAAACGTCGAGGGTCAACAGAAAGCCGTAAATTCGATCAAGGATAAGATGGTTGATATCGAGGAAGCTATTGTATTGACAGATGCCAAAGTTACCAAGTTACAAATAGAAACACATGAATCGTTTGTTAAGACTGCCGAGGGATTTAATGACCGGTTGTTGCAATTAAGAGATAATGTCCATGGAGAAGTTAAGAAGGTAGAAGACCAACTGAAAGAAGAGATGGCTGAAAATAGGAAGGAACTCTTGGAGGAAATAAATGGAGTGCAAGCGGATCTTCGAGCTGAAGGTTCTGAAGTAACCAAGCAAATTAGTGAATGGGCTCATAAATGCCATAAGACGGAAGTGAAGGTGGACATACATGAAGAATTAATGAAAGAAATGAAAGAGGAGATCGGACAAATCAAGGGACTTAAGGAAGATATCGAGATATTGAAATTACAGGAGACTAAGGGAGAACTGCTCATGCGATCGATGATAAATAAACAAAATGTCTTAGAGCAAGCAGGAAGCCATTCTAGTAGTGTAGGATTGGGAAATGGAGTAGATCAGACCCGTTTACCTGAAACTACCAACCAACCATTTGAAGAACGAACTTCAACGCCACAGATTATGGGACCAATTCCATATTTTGAATTGATGAGATTATCCGAGGGAAAGCCAAGGAAATTCACTGGCGGACCCGAGATAACACCGAAAAGTTTCCTTAGAGAGATGACAGAATATATTCAGGACAATAGAATTCATCCGGATAGACAGTTGAGGATTGTAGAGCGATTTCTAGATGGGCAACCATTGATCTGGTTTAAAGCATTCAAATATTGTTTTGACGATTACGAAGGATTCAAGCGTGCCTTTTTACAAAAATACTGGGGTCAGGAGGTTCAACAAGGACTCAGACTTGAACTGTATTCACGAAAATACCAGAGCACAGTACCCACGAGATACGCAGACTTTTTCAGTGGGCAACTTTTGAAGCTTAGGGAGTTAGACTGTCCGCCTCCAGAAGAAGAGTTAATCGCATCAATCGAAAGACAGTTACCTGTGGATGTGCAAAGGACATTGATAGCTGCGAACGTGAAAACAGCTGTAGAGGCCGAAGTATTGTTGAGGCAATTAGATCAAACATCGAACTTGTATCATCCTAGGAATCGGAATATTGAAGCAGTCCATACTATTGACTTGACCAAGGAAGAGAATTCATCAGAGAAGAAGACCCAGGGAACCAACACGTACAACAATAAGAACGATGATAATCAGAACAGAGAGTATCGAGGAGGATACCAGGGAAGAAATTGGAAAGCTCAATCCTTTGGAAGAGGACGAGTCAACGATAGAAGTTATGAGTCAAATTATAATCAGAATTATGGAGGAAACAGAAGACAAGGGTACCGATATAGATATGGAAGGTTTGGAGAGATGAGAAGACCATATCCACCATATAATAGACCAGGTGATGCAAGAGGTCGACCAAGAAGAGAAGAAAACGACAGAATGGATCTTCAAGAACGCAGGAATGAGTCTAGAAGATATGTTGAGGAGTTGGCCACGAAAGGAGTGTCGTCAGACCAGTGGAAGAGTGCGATTCAACAAGGGAATCCGGATAGGAGATGTAGAGAAGAGATTGAGGAAAAGCCTTAACCTTCCTTTTCAAGACAACTATGTCAAGCGAGAGGGTTAGCCGATGGGGCTTATTTGTTCAGCAGTATGATGTTACCCTTGAACATTGTGCTGGCAAGTTAAATGTGATTGCAGATGCGTTGAGTAGAAATCCTGAATCTGGAAAAGCAGAAGTAAATTTGATTGAAATTACACAAGAGGATAATCAGTTTTTGGAAAAACTTAGGAACATTTCGGAAGCACAAGAGTTGTGGGATGAGACCAAGAAATTGAGGGATTATTTTCAGAAGAAATTGCAGTCGGGAACAGTTGAATATAGAGAAGCAGAAAAACAAGCTATAAATTACAGTTTCTTTAATGGCATACTTCACAAATTCATTGATGAAGAGCACACGAAATTGAGAATTGTTGTACCACCACAGTTGAGATGTGAATTGATCTGGCTTACACATCATTCGATAGGACATGCTGGGATTGATAAGGTGACGGCGACCATTAAGGAAACCTTTATTTGGCCAAATTTGAAAGACATGGTGCGGAAAGTCATAATGACATGTGATATATGTCAGCGAATTAAACCTTGTCCATTTTTAATGAGACAAATTCCTAGGCCAGTGCTACCCTCTAAGCCTAAAGAGTTGTTTGCAATGGATTTCTACGGCCCTTTGCCACGTGCAAGTAGAGGATTAAAATATATTCTGGTATGCGTTGATGTGTTCACAAAATTTGTGACATTATGCCCTATCCAAAGAGCAACTACGAAAGCCGTTATTAGTCAAATAAAGAACAAAATTATACCTCAGATGGGAAAGCCGGAATTTGTACTAACGGATCATGGGACTCAGTTTACGTCCGAAATTTTTAAAAGGGATACTCAGAATTTGGGAATAGGACATGTACTCAGTTCAATTAGAAATCCCCAGTCAAATCCTGCTGAGAGAATTATGAGAGAGATTGGGAAGTTTTGTAGAATTTATTGTCGGAATGAACATTGGAAATGGATCAGAGTATTGCCAATCATAACTGAGAGTATTAATTCAACGATACATGAATCTACTGGCCAGATACCCGCTGTCGTACACCATAATTAGTATCCAAAAAGACCATGGGAAGGTATAATCCCGTTACCAAGTGATCCAAGACCTTCACACGAGCTTTGCGTCCAGAATACATCTCAACATCTCAAGGAACAAGCTGAACGACGTTTACGAAGAATGCGTAATAAGAGGTTCCACCGAAGTTTACGTGTGGGAGAATTGGTGCTCGTGAAGAAACCTGCAGTCTCAAATCCTAGTTCAAAATTTTATCATAAATTTGCTGAACTTTATATTGGGCCATATGAAGTCATACAGGACTATGAGAATAATTCTTATAAAGTCAAAAACTTAGAGACAGGAGTTGAAAGCACTTATAATGCTGGAAATTTGAAATTATATTATCCCACAAGGAGAAATATTGACCAGGAAACAATGGTTGACGAAGACGATCTTGAAGGACATCCTGAAGAAGATGAAGGAGGAGAGGAAGATGGTGGAGAAGACGATGAGATGGAAGATGAAGAAGAAGAAGATGTTATGTTAACCTACGATACTACATACGAGATGCCCAGAGGAGAAATGGATGAAAACGAAAGTTCTGGCGGAGAATGTGCCTGTGAAGAATTAATTGAATTAAGAGGAATGATGGAGAAGGTGGTTACTAAGTTAACAATGAATAATACTCGTCTTAAGGAAGAAAATTTGAGTCTAAAATCTGGATTTGTTAAGTAAATAATGGAAAGACAATGATATATTTGGAAGATGTGTGGTTGGAAAAATCCTTTGTCAGTAATTTTTCCAAAAAGAAAGTGGGGGAAAGATGAGCCCAATTGGCTCATATCATTGTCTTTAAAAATATTAGAAATTAAAAAAATGGCATATGAGGGAATAGCCGCAGTTACATTGTAGGCCGGATGTGTGGCGCCATTTCGCTTGCCCAGGTTTAAAGATAGTTCCACGTGTCAAGGTCATCTTGTGATGAAATGGAAAGCATTGGAATATTCCATGAGGTGTGATGACAAAAGTCACCAGATTTAAGTTGGCAACATTTTCAGGCAGCGAATCGCAGCAGAGCAGGTTTTGGAATGATGGGGGTAAATTAAAGATGGGTGCCACATAAATGACTTCTAAAAATATTTAAATCCACCAGGGGATAAGGTGAAAACAAGATTAAACCATTTTGAGAACAATAATTAAAGACGGCGTATTTGCAACAATTTATTGGAATAAATAATTGCAGGCATATGTGACGGGATGTTACATCATTGTTAATGGGGTTCCCCGAGCTCCATATCCAGAATCCGGCGTGCATGGAGAGGACGCGAGCCGCTAAGAACAGGCACTCTGCTACGGAAATTTGAACGTGTCGGACGTACGTGTATGTGGTTCACGAGAACCCTAATTTAGAGCATTTCCTATCAAATAACTAGCTGTCGAAGATACTACGGGTCCGATAGACTTTGCATTTAACTCAATAATGACCGAAATTTTTGTAAATTCAAGAAGGTGAATTTTTACAACATTAACTGAAAATTAGGATCGGAGCGAGATCAAACAAGGACGCATCGCAGTGCCACGTGTAAACTCGCGGAAAGCAGAGACAAAGTGTATATTACAATTGTGAATAAGTGGATGTGCTAGAATAATTTAACTATATCTGTTTTTTTAATATGTATTTTAGTGTAGTAAGAAGTGATGAGCGTGTGATTTCATGAAAGCAACGAGAGTGAAGACTATGGTTGTGGAGAATGGTATGGGTTCAGGTTTTGAGGCCGTTAGCATGATGGCTTAAGTACATCATGGGGCCGACCTGAAACCATGAGGCCGTGGAGCTGAGTATGGAGCGTCGCCGAGTCGATAAGTACCCTGATTCATTATCTAGCATGTGCATGATTAGCTGTTAACTGTAAATAAATTAATGCATGATTATTTGTTTATTTTCCTTTATAAGTACTGTAGCAAGGATAGTTAGGTTTTTTTTTAGGTTTTATTTTATGCTGATGCCTAGGGGGGTGTACATATTGTGATATTAGCGTGTGTTAAAATATGGTCTTCGCGAGTGTGGAAATAATGTGTGTAAATAATGATTTTCCATTACGGGTGTGAAACATGGTTTTTTTTTTCTCAGTGCGTGATCTTCTAGCAAATATTAGCGTGTGCGTGTGTGAATATTTAATGACGTAGGAGGCATCAGTAAGGATTAGTTAGAGGGAATAGATAGATTAACCTGGCATGTCGCATGAAAAGTTCGTCAAGAAAATTTTCACTGACCCAAGATTCGAACCCGGACTGTCTGGCACATTACAGTGGGATTTTGGAAAATATATGTCATTAGTAAGTAACGTGCACCGTTAATCATGAGAAATTTTGTGCTATAGGGAATAATTGTCATCCTAAAATTTTTCCGAGAAGTAGTTAGCTAGTGTTGAAATAGGGACCTCTAAGACACAAAATGCCGACCGCAAGAGTCGAACCAATGATTGTGTAGCGCCATATATATATGTAAATACCGGCATAATGATATACGTGCTCCTGATAATGGAGTGAGAAATGTAGAATAATACGTGAAATATGAAATGAATAAAATATATTGAGAGTATTATATAATTAGTAACTGTTCGCACGGGCGCATGATATTGTGGAGGAACATATGGCTTCATTTAGAGTAGAGAGAGAGAGAATTTAAGTGGGTGCGAACATGTTAGAATGCCGTGTCAATGAAATGAGTCGGACGTGAGATAAGGCAGCAGACCAGGACGGCGCGTTGTGTATTAGAGAGGCTATGGCAGCTGTAGTAAGGTCTTATAAGTAACAAAATATCGCATTCATCCGTAGGAAAAATTCTGTTTGTGGAACTCAGGACAGCACAATTAGATTAAATAATGATAGCTAGACTTCGTGACAGATCATTGCGGCAAGTGTAATGATAGGTCACTGTAATGGTGCCATGTTGAGGGTCGGAGTTCGATGCCCGGCCGAGCCAGTGTATAATGATTTCCCCTGTGACTATATGATTGAAATTATGTTGTGTTTGTTTATGTTATATGTTCTTCAATATGTGGGCAATGCAAATTTTGATTTTGCAGTTGCAATATTTCTTGTGATGTTGAATTCAGTTCACGGTGGTTGTTTATACTTGCGGCAATGAGGTTCATCCCATTGTCTGTAGAATCAGTGTAGGTTAAGATGTATTTAACATTATAGTATAGGGTTTCTTGCTACAGGGTAGGCATATGTTTTGTGTATGATAAAACAGCTAATTAAGCATATGTGAGATATTTATCATTTTAATGAATCGGTAAATTAATTTAATTTATTTATGTCAGGGTTACTTTTCGATTTCGTGCGTGCGTTCCATATTATCAGTATTATATGAGGGGAGGATGGTACTGAGAAAGAATAAGTTAAATAGTTTCGGACTCAAATAATAATAGGGACTATTTTTTATATAAAATTTGTGATGAATAATTTTATGATAAGTTATATAAAATTTTGGATTGAATTACCAAATCTAACAAACGTGATTGGATAAATTTATGATTTTCAAGGTAACAATTATACCGACATTGATAACTGCGAATTGGTAAATTATAATGAATTTAATGGGTTTAATTAATTAAAGATGAGTTGTGAATTACACGGCGGATGTTGCTTAATGAATTTACACAGCCTCATACATTTCATTTTGAAGAGTGTATTTAAATAACTAATTTGGTATTTAGTAAATGGTAACTACAAGGTTTATAATATGGTGAGGAAATAACTTAAAGGTATGGAGAGCAAATACGAATTTGTGATTCAAAGAATGAACGGAAGAAGTTTTGGTTGTATTAACATTTTAAAAAGGTACTTTGACAAATTAACAAAGGTCATGATGATAGATTATTATAATATTTTATTATTGAAAATTTTGAAATATGGTGTTACCAAAATATGAGTGGAATGGAATTGGATTAAAATTTTTGAAGTACGGAAGTAGAGTTGATGAATAAGATGAAAGGGAATTGTAATAAAGATGAAGTAATGTGTTTAGAAGGATTTGAAATCTATGAGTCATGAGGTTGATATTTTATAGTCGAGGGTGATAGAGGTTGTGAACAATATTTGGTCCGAAGAGTTTATTGTTTGTATAGAAGTATATTGCTTTGCCAAAGTTTAGCTTTTTCAATAAATTTTGCATTCGTAAATGTTCTCATTCGGATTTTATTTAATTATTTTATTTCTTCTCTTTATCCTTCCCGCTTGATTAATTTAAGGTTAGTTTATAATATCTGAAGATATCTCTGAGGGTAGTACCCAGTCAACGACCCTGGGATGTCTCGAGCCGGCGCCACATTTCAAAGGCAGGAAGGGTAGAGGGTTGAATATATATATATATATATATATATACAGCACAGGCCAGTATTGCATATACTTCAGCCTGGAAAACAGAAGCGTATTTACCCATAGGAAGGGAGAGCCTTGTCTTAGGCCCCCAGACCCCGGCACCTGTGCCCGTCTCTGTCCGCGAGCCATCTGTGTACCATACAGCCCCCAGACCTAAGACGGGCCCCAGCATCCACGGCCCACTACTCCCTGGTGGGTATCACCACTGTGAACTTATAATTCAAATTAAAACTAGGCTTCATCAGATCCCCGATCATCATTGTCATAGGGCAAGTCTGGTGAAGCCTTGTAAGAATAGAGGCATGACCTCTATTCGGATTCTTGAAGGACCATCCTCCAAGTGACCAAAGGCGGTAAGCACTCATTCCCGCTATTTCCTTCACATATAAATGTAAGGGGGAAGACCTAGGATGGCCTCCATTGCACATAATGGTGTAGTATCCAGTGCCCCTGTTATTCCTAGACACGCAAGTCTTTGGACACTGTTTAACTTGGTGGTCACAGTTTTACTCTCCGAGCCTGGCCACCAGACTAAAGATGCGTAGGTGATCGTGGGCCGTACAATAGAAATATAGAGCCACTGGACCACCTTAGGTCCTAGGCCCCAAGTCTTTCCGACGGCCCTGCGACAGGCCCACATACTCTTGTGAGCCTTATTCACCTTATAGTCTATGTGTTTCTTCCAACTCAGTCTTGCCTCAAGGATTACCCCTAGGTACTTAACTGAGGTTGTCTTAACTAATTTTTTCCCAAATAGGAAAGGCTCGGACAGTCCATCTAGCCTCCTCCGCCTGGTAAATACCACGAGCTCCGTCTAGTCGGGATAAACCGACAAGTCCGTGTCGTGGCACAATCTTTCCACCCTACGTAAGGAGCTCTGTACGAGCTCTGAAACCGTACTTGGGAAATTTCCCACCACCATCAGGCTAATGTCATCTGCATAGCCTTGGGCGTAAATTCCTCCAACATTTAACCTGGTAAGTAGTTCATCCACTACCAGACACCATAATGTTGGTGATAATACTCCTCCCTGTGGACACCCCGTCTATATTAGCTCTCAACATTACTGCGTTGAGGGTAAACAGAACTTGACAGCCTTGCAGTGAGGCCATAATCCATTTTATGAGCATCCTGCTCACTTCTCTTCTCTCTAGACTAAGTTCTATGGATCCCAAAGATGTGTAGTTAAAGGCCCCTTCTATGACTAGGAATACAACCATAGCAAGTTGTTGCTGATCCAAGGCACTCTCCAGCCTAGAAACCATCTGGTGTAGTGCCGTCTCAACCGACTTTCCTGGTTGATATGCATGTTGATGAGGATGCAGGGGACAGTCTCTTAATACTTTCTCCCTGATATGTCTATCCACCAGTCTTTTTAAGGTCTTAAGAATAAAAGACGTTAGACTAATGGGTCTATAATCCTTAGGTTTAGTATATGAAGACCTTCCGGGTTTGGGTATATACACTACCTTCGCCTGATGCCACAAGGAGTACACGTACCCCATAGTGAGACAGGCTCTAAAAATTCTGACCAGGTATCGTATAAGGACCCCCCCTCCCGCTTCCTGAAAAAGTGCCGGGAAGATCCCACCCATTCCTGGGCTTTCGTAAGGGGCAAAAGATTCTAATGCCCACTTCACCCTTCTTGGGGTAACAATCTCTGCGGCTTCCTTCCAGCCACTTCTATCGGGTCTGAAGGATCCACTCGATTCTATTTCACTATTCGTGATTGCTGAAGCTGGAAAGTGGGCATCAAGCAGTGAGCTCATTGTCTCCCTCTCTGTAGATGTATATCCTCCCGAAGGTGACTCCAGTGAGCCCAGCCTTGCCCTTCCATCCAAGGTTAAAATTTTATGAAGCCTTGCCGCTTCATGTTGACTTTCAATGGAGTCGCAAAACTGTCTCCAAGATTTCCTAGAAGCCTTTTTGACTTCTGACTTGTACTTTCTTTGTGATTTTTTATAGGAATCTAGGCTTTCTTGATCCTGAAGTACCCTGTATTTATTCCAGAGCCTTCGTGTGTTTTTCCTCAGGTGTTCAAGATAACTGTTGCACTTGAAGCTTCCTGTTACTCTTTTTGCCTTAACAATTGGGCAGTTTAATTCATAAGAGGTAACCAGTGTCTGTGTGAGAAAGCTCACACTGAGTTCCAGCTCCTCTTTGTTCTTAATTATATTTGAGGGTCCTCTTTCCAGTCCCCTCCTCACGTCCTCCCTGAAAGACGTCCAAATGGTTCGTCTATGGTTTCTATAAGATGGGCTTTCGAAGGAGCCCTCTATATGAAACACAATGTGTCTATGGTCTGACAAGGAAAGCTCCAAATAAACTTTCCAGTCTTTAAATTCCTGTATGATTCCCATGGAACCCAGGGTAAGATCTGTGATCCCCTCACTCCTATTATCGATGAAGGTAGGGGTATCACCTATATTCATGATCTCAAGATCAGTTGTACATAGGAATTCTATGAGATGCTCTCCCCTTCGATTTGTGTGTTTACTTCCCCAAATGCTGTGATGAGCATTGGCGTCGCATCCTACTATGAGGTTTAGTCCTTGTTTCCTACAGTATATCACCAGTCTCTTGAACTCCTCCGGCGGTGGTGGAGATTCAGAGTCTCCTGGGAAATATGCAGAACAGACAACCAGATCTCTTGGCTGTCCGCCCTCTTCATATCTCACTAGAACTGCTACAAGGTCTCTAGTAACGAAGCCTGGTATAGCCCAAGCGTTATGATCCTTAACTAGTATACATGCTCTAGGCTTCTCCTCCGCCACTCCACTGAATAGAGTGAAGCCTGCACATTTTAGTCCCATGATATGCCCCTGTCTAAGCCAGGGTTCTTGTATCAGGGCGATCGAAAACCTGCCTTTCTGGATACTTCTAATACGTATCCTAGAGGCCGCTATAAAATGTTGTATGTTTGCTTGTATGAAAGTAATCATTCCTTACTTTCATGCAATACTTTACCTTATGCGGTCTCCGGAACGTGCAGCTCCGTCTCCTGCGATGAGTCTTGAGGCTTGGCTGGCCCTGGTTCCTGTCCGGGCTCCCGCTCTTCGCTCCTGCTAGTCTCAGCGTTGTCTGTGGTGGGGTTGGTCCTCTGCTTGTCGCGCTTGCCCTCCACCAAGGCGAAGGTAGCAACATGCACCCCGCAGAAGATCTTCTTCCCCACCACTTTCTCCACATCTCTGGAGTCCATGCTGATCACAAGTCGGACGCCTCTCTTCTCCTCCTTGCGGTCGTAGACCCTCCAGTTGTTGGGATTTAACCCATGGTTCTGGCGTGCCATTCTTCCCAAAAGGACGTTACTGTCCTTTGGTTGTCCTGGTATCCAGACCAAGACTCTCTTATAGGAAAGGAGTTTATCCATGTCCAGAATTGTGAGCCTGGCTCCTTCCCATAGTTGTATACCTGTAACAAGACTAGAAAGCCATGCTACAGTCTCACCATTCTCTGTGATAATGACGGCCACACCTCTCGACAGATAGCAATCCAGGAACTGAGGGTTAATGGGCCCCTGCTCCGGAACCTCATCTTTCAGATTGGTGATAGCCTCTTCCACAGATTCCAGCTGTTTCTCGGTTAGCTGCTGGTGAGGATATCCTACAGGTACTATGGCCATCCTGATCCCAGCTTTAGCTATCCTGGCATACTCCACCTTGGGTTTTTTGTGGGCCTGCCGATCTTCTTCTGGGGTTGCCCCCGACAGAAGTCGTTTCCCCACTGGCATCTTGGTGTGTGGAGTCCTCTATGCCCTAGAAGCAGAGCCCTTTTCAGGGTCCCGTCTCTTGTGCCCATTGCATCCCCCCATAGTTGTCGCTGTCGTGGTAGTAGAAGGCCTCTCAGCTCCAGGAGTTAGGCCCTCTTTGGCCTGCTCCCAGGCCTTTAAAGCCTTCGTATACCTCCTCTTCTCAGTGCCGGAGCGCTGTTTCTTCTTCTTCTGAACCTGCAGATTGCCCACTTCTAGAGTGAGCTCTCTAACTGTCGAGGTCATACTATCCAAGGGTATCTACGAAGAGTCCCCATCGGTTGTTGTTGAACTGATGTTTCTCTCGGAGGCCCCAGAAGAGCTCTCCGGTTTATGGGTAGCCACGGTACTCATTTAGGTCCCACGAGTAACTAGGGAAATATATGTCTGCCCAGGCCGAGCCCTGTATACCCGCGTAAGGCTACTTACTTTGAGAGTGCGCCAAGTATCTCGAAGGCTCCGTTCAAGACACATCTCCCATGTACCATGCACCCCACCGGCACGGGTCGCGTTACACCTTAGGGTTGGGTGGTGCTTTAGCTTCATCCTCCTTGTATACTGAATGGTTACCCAGTAGGGCTCCATTCGGCATTAGAAGAAAGGAGCTACTAGTCCCCCTCACCACGCAGAGGATCTTCAATTGAAGAGGGTAACCAAGGTTAGCCCCCTTCAATTGTAGAAGCACACACGAGGCGGGGTGTTTGTCTAGTGAAATGGTCTAGGAAAACTGGTTTCATAGGTTAGATTGTGTGTCTAAAGTCTGTCCTGGGAGTGTGTGACTCAATTTTAAACATGCCACAGCTGAAGATGCATTTTCTGCTCACTTACAAACTTAGTCAGTATCACCTAGAAGTAATTTTTAGTGCCATTAGGAGTCATGGTGTTTATAACAATAATCCCACAGCTAGGCAGTTTGAAGCAGCATATAAAAGACTTTTGCTCCATATACAGATAGGTACTACAACCAGTGCCAACTGCTCATGAATGTTGACCCTACTGTAAATGTGAATTGTAGAGACCGCACTCAAATAACTGGTGAACCTATTCATCTGCCTCCCAACAGCACTGATATATTTTTTGTTAGTCATGATCATGACTACATTCCACACCCAGCCAACTTGACATTGTATGTTGAGGATGTAGTGGAATATTTAGCAGGTTTTGTTGTGAAAAGATTATACAAAGCAGTTAAATGTGATGTTTTCAAGGCAGTTCTCCAAACAGCAGTTTCACATTCAGCACTCCTGAAGAGGTGGCCTTTCTATCCCATCATTAGATGTGGTTTATCTGTGCAGGGAAGTCCAAGGATAACGGTGAACCATGTTTGATGAACTTCAGGAGCATACATTTGATTCTCTGCCCCTTGACAACCACATTCATCAGCTGAAGCAAGCAGTTTTGATGAAATATTTTGAAGTGAGGTTCCACCATAAAGCATGGCTCGAAACAGGAAAACTTCACAGTGTGAAGGTACGAAGCTTTCACACAAAGACTGTTCTATTCAAGAACCAGTAAAGTAAGGTACGGTAGGCTGTTTTTAATATAATTATTGCATTTGCTATATAAATGCGTTACAGTGTGTAGGTCTATATGAGGATTTCTATGCTTCCCCTGACTGGAATATTTATATAGACTTGTCAGAGGATGCTGGTGTGGTAGGTATGCTAGCTTCACTTATTTGTATTAGTGTTCTACTTCAGGCATATTCCCTCTAATCATTCTGTCAATGAGTCATGTTGATTTGTACAGAAATTAATACTTAATTTTATTTTGGCATGTCTAGTTTCTGTTCTTTGGGAACAACATTACCGAATGCTGCAGGATGTTTTCTTTTCTTCAGATGTTACCTCATATTTTAGGCCTACTTTAAATGTGGCATGCGCATTACTTTATGTTGGGCTTTAAACTAAGCTTAATTTAGTAGGTGGCAGTGGAGTGAAACGACTGTGACAAATGACGAGTGGAGATGCTGTGCATCAATATCAATATGAACTTGAGAAAGTGCACAAGAACTGACATGTGGCAATGAGTCATTTGAAGATGCACTTTATTAGTGGCTCAATGAGCAGGGCAAGATTTTTAACAGAAAAATTATTACGGTAAATCATCATTACATCTTTTATTACTTGTAAAGAAAAACACATCTGCCCTATGATACCCGTATGTGCTTTAATATCCTTTGTGAATAATTTCAAAAGTACCACATTTCTGAAACAAAACAATGCTTTCCATCCTGACCTATCCTTACCCTCATGCCACAATAAACTGGAGAAGCTAACTTTAGTGAATTATTATACTTAATAAAAATAAATTTACTCAGAGCTGTTGGCATACTGTTTGATGTATGCTAGATAATGGATCAAACTGATATTATGGCGGTGAGTTAGCCTGGTTTAGCTACTCTGCATTTCGTAAGTAATTTGATGAAAAAACTTCCCTTGCTATGGCAATACAAGGGACAATACTAAGTTTACCTACCACAAACAGGCCTATTTCAGTCAAAAGTACACCAAGCACAGTAAATACAGTATTTTAAAGCTGTTTGTGAAAGTTATGAAATGTTTATTGCAGATATCAGTCGCATTAATATTTAAAATTAAGCTACACTTCCTTACGGACAACTTTCAAAGGTTACCTTTCAGCTATTAATCCCAATATGATGCGGTAATTGGAAAAATTACTTGTCTCTTACATTATAATAAATAATTAACATTAAACAATTAGTGTTACTCACTGGGATTTAATACTTGCAAAAATACAATCATAATGAGGGTGTATCCTATCGAAAGGTCCCTTTCGGTTTTAAGAATTTCCGTCGTACTTACGCATTTATGTCCACTGTTTTTATTGTCATTTATGCTTAACCACAACAGCTAAGCAGGGTACATCTCATATTCCGATTTCGTCGCCTGTTCGGATGTCATTGTTTGACAATCTCCTTATATCCTCTCAGAATCTGCTTCGAACTACCCCCCAGTCAGCTGATCGTGATCGCAACATGGACGAGGTGGTGCTATGCCCAGTCTTAAGGCCGCTATTAGTCGCGGGCGACTAGTGGCGCAACTGAGCAACTAGTTGCCAGCCGTCATCTAAGCCGGCAACTGCTCTGGTGACTTTTAGTTGCTCAACTGCATGACGGGGCATTGCAGTAAATGTAGCCTATTAGCCGTGGGCGACTAGTGGCGAAACTAGTCTCCCGATGTACCTCCCCGCGCACACGAAAACGTCACTCAAGTTCGTGTTCTCACACCAGCCTGACGTAATGCGGACGATGGAACACAATTGAGTCAGCGATCCACCTAACCATTATCTTTCTTCATTATCTTGTTTGGTCTCGTGCTGTGGTAGGGTGAATATTTTACTGATTGTGATCGGTTTTTTTTTGGCTATTCGTTTTACGTCGCACCGACAAAGATAGGTCTTATGGAGACGAGGGGATAAGAAAGTGTCACGAGTTGGAAGGAAGCGGCCGTGGCCTTAATTAAGGTACAGCCCCAGCATTTGCCTGGTGTGAAAATGGGAAACCACGGAAAACCATCTTCAGGGCTGCCGACAGTGGGATTCAAACCCACTATCTCCCGGATACAAGCTCACAGCTGCATGCTCCTAACCGCACAGCCAACTCGCCCGGTATGTGAGTAGTATAAAACGTTAACTACTCTTATATGGAAATATGTAATACCCATAAAATTTCTATAATCCTTTACATTTACAAGTACCATTGATCCATTATACGGCTATATTAGTGAATTACAGCTAAATTAGGAAACACTTGTTTAGTCCCGTGTCGTTTACTGTTATTTCTTCTCTTATGTGGCCAAGCAATTCGCAAAATTACGACTTTGACGTGCGCAGGTAATTAAAAAATTTACTGACATCCTCATTTAGATCGTCAAACAATGTATAATATAATCCTCTAGTCAGCCGAGAAACAAATATAGGATGTTTCCGCACTTTCCTAACCCTTCGGTTTTTCCTCTTTAATAGAAGAACAAGAAGTTCTTCGTAGGACGCCATTCTCTCAACTGACTATTCCCTGGTATGAACCGAGCAATTATTCACAAGTTGCACCACTGATCGCCCGGTACTTAAATCCACTAGTCGCCCACGGCTAATAGCAGCCTAAGTCCCACCCGCCAACCACTCCCCTTCCGTGAACTTCACTGTTGAACAGCTAACTCTAATTAGTAGAACTTCGGGTAACCCAGAAGACATTGATAGCATTTCATCACACCTGTCGATAGGTAAGCTGTAAATAAATACACGTGTGGTCAACCTGGCACAACAGGGTCAACGAGGCAGACCCAGTGGTGGTATCACATGTATGTCAAAACCACAACTGGAGCCAATAGAAGTTTTATTCAGAGGGGAAAGTACATTGATCACCAAAACTAAATACTTAACCAGTGGCGGCGCGTGACTTTCATCACTGGGGGTTCAAAAGAAGAAAAAATTGCCTCCCCCCCAACCTCTCCTCTCCCCACCTCCGCCAGCTTCTCTTCCATCGTGGGCCGTAACCTCCTAAACTAAGATGACATAAGTTCTAGAAAGATATCAAATACAAGAGGAGCAGAAAATACGGTAGGCCTACATGCCGAGTTTTACCACATGCAAAATAAGAAATAACTGCTTCATTGAAGTCCGCAGAGTCTCGAACAAAGTTCCTTTCAATTGACAACATAGCAAGAGCAATAAGTCTATCCTCGGTCATTGTGCTGCGCTAGAAAGTCTTTATTCTCTTCAGGGTAGAGAAACACCTTTCTGCTTCCGATGTCATGGGAATAGTAACAGCTATATTTAAAAGTTTTCATTGGTATTACCTTGCCGCTATTCTTTGCCTCAATGATTTTTGAGTTAAGTTTCTCTCCAAAAGGTAATTATTCCAAAGAAGGCAAATTAATAGGTGTTTAATAAGTAATGATATATTTGGGACAAGATATTAATTGGAATTTGACAGTTTAATGTGACTTTTGGTAGTAACGATGCTTTTCAACACTAGCGCTAGTTACGTGCACTATTATCTGCTGCCTAGTCAAATTCCCGTAAGGCCAACAGATGGCAGGCACATACCCCAACCCCAACAACACGACTAGCTAGTCTTGAGACAGTGGCCTATTGCGCATGCGTAAAGAACAGAGATCCGTTTCTGCGATATCCTGGTCTTGCCTTAGTGCTGGCTTTTGTCCCCCCGCACCTCGCCACTCCCTTCGCCTATGTCCGGACGGAGAGATCGCCTTTGCAAGGGGGTTCATTCCAGACAAGTATCCAGCCACAGACCTTGCGCAGCCCACATGAATTGAAAGCCAGTACGAGTATATTACGGATAGAGGGACTTAGCAACAGCTTAGAGATTGACGAGGGAGTTATGAAAATTACGTAGTTGAGTACAATTTGATATAAACTGGAGGTTCATTGCTCCATTGCGCTATACCAGAAACCGCCACTGTACTTAACAATCATTGGAATATACATGCAGCTAGAATTCACACCGGAAGGAGTGATAGAGGCACTACGTGAGGTCATAAGACAAATGAAACGACCCAGTTATAATAGCGGTAGACCTTAACTGTAGACTTGACACCCAAAACAGGAAAAGTGATATGGTGTTTTCGTTCCTTGAAGAAGAAAGCTTCCAATTGGTGAATACAAAAACACAACCAACTTATATCTGCTACAATGCCACCAGTACGATTGATTTAATATTCATAGACAAGAACATACATGTACACTCATGCAAGATTGAGAACTATCCATTGAGGAAACACTTTCCGGTAATCATAACCTTTACACTGTCAAAAGTTGGACTCCCCATCCCGTGATAAAGACCAAAATTCTCAAAGAAACTGAACGAAGAGAAACTACCATCAACCGAGGAAACACTAGAACGAATACAAAAATAGAACAGAATACGACTGAGGAAGCAGCACCAGCCATCACAGACAGACTAAAGGCCGGTCTCCACTGGTTATCATTTAACAATAACATGTTAAATGTTAACTGGTGACACCATCAACATGTTAAATGTTGAATACTGTTTCACTTGTGTCCACACTTAATACATATGTTAAACTTGACTTCCTTTTTCTATATACAGGTAGATCATTATATCAATTTGCGTTAGTACATTTAGGTGGTGTCTAGTATTTTCAAACGAGAACAATGGACTCAGATGAAGAGGATTACCGGGCGAGTTGGCCGTGCGGTTAGGGTTACGCGGCTGTGAACTTGCATCTGGGAGTTAGTGGGTTTGAATCCCAGTGTCGGCAGCCCTGACAATGGATTTCCATGGTTTCCCATTTTTACACCAGGCAAATACTGTGGCTGTACCTTAAATAAGTCCACGATCGTTTCCTTAGAAATCCCAGGTCTTCCCTATCCCATCGTCGTCATAAGACCTATCTGTGTCGGTGTGACGTAAAGCCACTAGCAAAAAGATAAAAGATGAAAAGGATTTGGTCTTTGGTATTGCCACTGTTGCTTCTTGTTATGATTTAGAAATGCAGTTTTATTAGGCACATTTCCTCCCTTCATCCTGTTCATTGCTTCAAAAGCAAACCACATTGAAGTATAAACTTTCCTCCCGCCCCTGATTTTATGAACTTTTTATAATTCACGACTGTACTGGGAGCGGAGGGACGCTAATTCTTTTTCGATGCACTAGCAGGAACAATTATATATAATTTCGAGTTTCTGGAAACTGTCGGCTTTCTTTCCTTTATCTTTGTATTCCTTTGATGAGACATCCCACAAACGAGGCCTTTCTATTATGTCATTAATTAAGTCCAAAGTAATCTCCTTGCTCCACTCCATTTCTGACTATAATTTTAGTACCGGTATAGTACAGAGAGAACGACGTACGTGCGCGTACTGTATTTGTAGCTTATAACAAGGAGAATGAGTATTGCGGAGTGTTGTAACTACCGATAATCCTACTTCACGAGAAGTACGTCGTTTACATCGTTTAGGCAATCTGTTGGAATGGAAACAGCACGGAAGTTGCCGAAGCTGTGCCGACATCTCACGAACGACGAATTGACTTGATATGTTTTCCACATGGAGCGGAAAACACGCCAACATGTTAAAAGTGTTAACCTCAACATTCTGAGTTAACATGCAAAGTCAATTGAAAGACACAATCACAATATACATGTCAATTGTAACATGTTAAATTTAACACGTTGGTTTTAAATGTTAATCAGTGGAGACTGGCCTTAAGGCAGGCTCTCATTCCATTCAAGCAAAATACAAGGAAAGCACAAGAATGGTTTGATGCTGAATGTTATGCACACAGGAGACTAGTATTTACAAGCATTACACAAAGTTAAAACTGATAATACAACCACCAACCTGGCAGAATACGCCATTGAACGCAAAGCATTTAAGATGATGATAAAAGAAAAGAAACAATCATACCTTGAGAATGATGCAAAAAAAAAAAAAAAAAAAAAAAGACCGTTCCAAGCCCAAAACCCACGGAAACCAAGATTCCCTCCTAACGTAACAATGGATTCATGGAAGACCCATTTCTCTGGTATCTTAAATAAAGAAGGTAGTATGCATGCAACAGAGAAGAAGATAGTGACTGAATAAGATCAGACATTCCAGAATTTCACTAAAGAGGAAGTGGAAACAACAATAAAACACCTAGCATCTAATAAAGCAGCGGGCCCCGATAGAATATACAATGAACATATAAAGTCCTCAATGGGATCCTTTATTGCAGTATGGACCTCACTATTCAATAAATGCACTGAGAAAGGGGTATACCTCAAATGTGGAGAGAATCTACAGTAAAAATCTTATACAAAGGCAAAGGTAATACAAGCGCACCAGACTCATATAGAGGCATAGCTCTGGAGAGCAATATATTCAAAGTTTTTACGAGACTCCTTACACAACGACTGACAAAAGTAGACGAAAAGATTCCGGACAACCAGTGCAGCTTTCGTCGAGGAAGATCGACTGGGCATGCAGTACAGAATCTATGACACGTGAAGACAACCAAAACAGAAATTCTTCGCAATCTTCATTGATTACAAGGCATTTGATTTCCTAAATAGGCAGAAATTAATCAAGAAATTAGAAGCGATCTTAGGAGAAAATAACAGATTAGTCACCACAATAAACAATATTCTCACAGTAAACACAATAACTATAGATGATAGAACCAGTATTTCAGATAGTATTATACAAAGAAATGGAGTCCTACGAGGAGACCCAATAAGCCTAATACTATTCAACGTGGCAACTGCAGATATTGTGGAGATGGTCATAGCTGACAACGTACCAGTAGTAATATACATGTATGCAGATGACATGGTCATCGGCTCCAGTAACAAAAAAGAACTACAAAAATCATTTGACAGACTACAAAACTGGGCTAAGCAGAACGACTTCACTATAAACAGAAGCATAACCGTGCAAATGATTTTCAGAAAGGGAGGCAAAATAACCAAAAAGGATACCATACAATATGGAAAAGAAGAACTCACAGTAGTCAACCACTATAACTATTTAGGAATACGACTGCAATCAATAAGAACATCGTTCAAAATACATGTAAAAGAGAAAGCGATAGCAGCAATCAGAGCCTTTCAGGACATCTCACACCCAGAACTATTAGACCTCAAGACGGCATTATTTCTTTTCAATACCGGTACTAAGATAAGGCCCATAATCACATACGGGATTCAATTAATATGGAATAATCTAACAACTGCAGACTTGGCAGTCATAGAAAGAGTGAAAGCAAGCTTCCTCTAATGCACTCTGTGCGTGTCAAAATTCACACAAATGAGGCTAGTATATGAACTGGCAAAGGAGTCTTTCTATGTAGAGGATATCAAATTCAAACTAAATATAGGACTTCCATACACGATTGCATCAGATAAACATATAAAAGAGAGGTATGAAAAGAGATCAAGTATTTGGGAAGAATTTTACAGCACTGAAGCCATGATGAACAGAGCTTGCACGATAGCAAACTGTGAGGTCGGGCATAAGGTGACTCGTTTTGCAGTTAATGGTCTCCATCATAAAATATGCGTGACCAAGTCATTCCATACGCCCGGTGATAAGTGCAAATGTGAACGTTGCAACAAAACATGTACAAGATCGCCATAAGACCTATCTGTGACGGTACGACGTAAAAGCCCCTAGCAAAAAAAAAAAAAAAAAAAAAAAAAAAAAAAAAAAAAAAAAAAAAAAAAAAAAAGTGCGCACTCTGTTTCATTCATTCAAATACACGTGCGGTAATTATAGTCCAATAAATTTTCCAACTCGGTTGGCAGTGCAATGGTTAAGGATCCTCAATGCCGTAAAAAATTCAGCAGGTTTCCCGCCACATTATCGTTATAGTTCTTCATATCTGAAGTGAAATAGTGCATGCATTATTATCATTGTATAGAATATTTGTCTCCATTGGTTAACAGGTCCTTGTATATGAACTGGCAAAGGAGTCTTTCTATGTAGAGGATATCAAATTCAAACTAAATATAGGACTTCCATACACGATTGCATCAGATAAACATATAAAAGAGAGGTATGAAAAGAGATCAAGTATTTGTGCTTTGATTTTGGAGTGCGGGATATGGACTCAAACCCCAACTTCATGCTGGTTATTATTATTAATATTATTATTAACTTAAGCGATTAGCTCCGGGGATATGTTCCGATGAACAGAGAATACCGTAATTGTGACGATTGTCCAAATAGGACAATTACTTATATGCGGTTCTGTTTCGAAGTGGCAGGTTTGTTGTTCAATGTTGAGGTTTAGGGATGTATCACCATACTTCATACACTTTTACTCTATTTATATACATTCCGTATGGTTTGCTTCATTAAGGTATTGTGGTTTCTTCACTTTTCACTGCATATATCATATCTAACGTGTTAAACCACCAGGACTACCATGTGCAGGAATTTTAATGTAACACTATTTTGACTGCTGAATGTTAGTTTAGTCTTAAATTCGACATCGGGTAGCGCCCTACCCTAGGCTATAACACACAACTTCGCGAAGAAATATATATGAATTCAATCAATCAATCAATACTGATCTGCATTTAGGGCAGTCGCCCAGGTGGCAGATTCCCTATCTGTTGCTTTCCTAGCCTTTTCTTAAATGATTTCAAAGAAATTGGAAATTTATTGAACATCTCCCTTGGTAAGTTATTCCAATCCCTAACTCCCCTTCCTATAAATGAATATTTGCCCCAGTTTGTCCTCTTGAATTCCAACTTTATCTTCATATTGTGATGTTTCCTACTTTTATAAACGCCATTCAAACTTACTCATCTACTAATGTCATTCCACGCCATCTCTCCGCTGACAGCTCGGAACATACCACTTAGTCGAGCAGCTCTTCTTCTTTCTCTCAGTTCTTCCTAACCCAAACATTGCAACATTTTTGTAACACTACTCTTTTGTCGGAAATCACCCAGAACAAATCGAGCTGCTTTTCTTTGGATTTTTTCCAGTTCTTGAATCAGGTAATCCTGGTGAGGGTCCCATACACTGGAACCATACTCTAATTGGGGTCTTACCAGAGACTTATATGCCCTCTCCTTTACATCCTTACTACAACCCCTAAACACCCTCATAACCATGTGCAGAGATCTGTACCCTTTATTTACAATCTCATTTATATGATTACCCCAATGAAGGTCTTTCCTTATACTAACACCTAGATACTTACAATGATCCCCAAAAGGAACTTTCACCCCATCAACGCAGTAATTAAAACTGAGAGGACTTTTCCTATTTGTGAAACTCACAACGTGACTTTTAACCCCGTTTATCATCGTACCATTGCCCGCTGTCCATCTCACAACATTTTTGAGGTCACGTTGCAGTTGCTCACAATCTTGTAACTTATTTATCACTCTATAGAGAATAACATCATCCGCAAAAAGCCTTACCTCCGATTCCACTCCTTTACTCATATCATTTATATATGTAAGAAAACATAAAGGTCCAATAATACTGCCTTGATGAATTCCTCTCTTAATTATTACAGGGTCAGATAAAGCTTTGCCTACTCTAATTCTCTGAGATCTATTTTCTAGAAATATAGCAATCCATTCAGTCACTCTTTTGTCTAGTCCAATTGCACTGATTTTTGCCAGTAGTCTCCCATGATCCACCCTATCAAATGCTTTAGACAGGTCAGTCGTGATACAGTCCATTTGACCTCCAGAATCCAAGATATCTGCTATATCTTGCTGGAATCTTACAAGTTGAGCTTCAGTGGGATAACCTTTCCTAAAACCGAATTGCCTTCTATTGAACCAGTTATTAATTTCACAAACATGTCTAATATAATCAGAAAGAATGCCTTCCCAAAGCTTACATACAATACATGTCAAACTTACTGGCCTGTAATTTTCAGCTTTATGTCTATCACCCTTTCCTTTATACACCGGGGCTACAATAGCAACTCTCCATTCATCTGGTATAGCTCCTCTGACCAAACAATAATCAAATAAGTACTTCAGATATGGTACTATGTCCCAACCCATTGTCTTTAGTATATCCCCAGAAATCTGATCAATTCCAGCCGCTTTTCTAGTTTTCAACTTTTGTATCTTATTGTAAATGTCATTGTTATCATACGTAAATTTTATTACTTCTTTGGCCTTAGTCTCCTCTATCTCGACATCATCCTTGTAACCAACAATCTTTACATACTGCTGACTGAATACTTCTGCCTTTTGAAGATCATCACATATACACTCCCCTTGTTCATTAATTATTCCTGGAATGTCCTTCTTGGAACATGTTTCTGCCTTAAAATACCTATACATACCCTTCCATTTTTCACTAAAATTTGTATGACTGCCAATTATGCTTGCCATCATGTTATCCTTAGCTGCCTTCTTTGCTAGATTCAGTTTTCTTATGTTCCTTCAATTTCTCCTTACTTTCACAGCCATTTCTAACTCTATTTCTTTCCAGTCTGCACCTCCTTCTTAGTCTCTTTATTTCTCTATTATAATAAGTTGGGTCTTTACCATTCCTTATCTCCGTTAAAGGTACAAACCTGTTTTTGCATTCCTCAACAATTTCTTTAAACCCATCCCAGAGTCTGTTTACATTTTTATTTACCGTTTTCCACCGATCATAGCTACTTTTTAGAAACTGCCTCATGCCTGCTTTATCAGCCATATGGTACTGCCTAATAGAGCTACTTTTAAGACCTTCCTTTCTATCACATTTATTTTTAACTATCACAAAAACAGCTTCATGATCACTAATACCATCTATTACTTCAGTTTTCCTATAGAGCTCATCTGGTTTTATCAGCACCACATCCAGGATATTTTTCCTTCTGGTTGGTTCCATCACTTTCTGAATCAGCTGTCCTTCCCATATTAACTTATTTGCCATTTGTTGGTCATGCTTCCTGTCGTTCGCATTTCCTTCCCAATTGACATCTGGCAAATTCAGATCTCCCGCTACAATCACATTTCTTTCCATGTCGTTTCTCACATAGCTGACTATCCTCTCAAATAATTCCGAATCCGCGTCAGTGCTACCCTTTCCCAATCTGTACACTCCAAATATATCAAGTTGCCTATTATCTTTAGAAATGAGCCTTACACCTAGAATTTCATGTGTCTCATCTTTAACTTTTTCGTAGCTTACAAATTCTTCTTTCACCAGAATGAACACTCCCCCTCCCAACCTTCCTATCCTATCTCTACGATACACACTCCAGTGCCGTGAGAAAATTTCTGCATCCATTATATCATTTCTCAGCCATGATTCAACTCCTATTACAATATCTGGTAAATATATATCTATTAAATTACTTAATTCTATTCCTTTCCTTACAATACTTCTACAGTTCAACACTAACAATTTTATGTCATCCCTACTTGATTTCCAGTTCCCTGTTCCCTTATCACTGCTCCCTAGGCCATCCTGTTTCCCTGAATGTACCTCCCTATTACCCTTCCAAACAAATTTCCTAACTTATACGTACCACTGCGGTTTAAATGAAGGCCATCTGAGCGCAGATCCCTATCTCCTACCCACCCATTAGGATCTAGAAATTTCACTCCCAGTTTCCCACATACCCACTCCATAGTCTCATTTAAATCCCCAATCACCCTCCAGTCAGTATCCCTTCTACACAGTATTCCACTAATAATTTTACCATAAAATCCTTTTAGAAGAGAGATGTATTCGTTACCGATGCCAGGGACCCACCGACCCGCCTAAAAATGTATGTTTATTTTTATAACACAACGAAAGTTTTCACGCGTCATCGACGATTAGCCGGCCAGCTACGAGCACAGCCATTGGCCGACATGACGTCAATCTTACAATTCGTAACTCGCTGGTTCCGTTACCAACCCCTGCAGAATAAAAACGCAGCAAGAAACACGCCAATAAAATTTGTAATTTAGTAGCTCTAACCAATCTTTCCAAATCCAGGCCAAGCTCTGTTATGAGAACAGTGGCCGTCGCCACACTCCCTTCGAGAGGCTCTGAAGTATCGTCGCGGCGCATACTGCCCACACGGCAAGAAAAAAAATAGAGTAATTTAGTGAAATTAAAATTCAGGAAACTCAATCGTCAAAAATTACCAGTGTTTCGCCCAGAGTGCGGCATGGGCTCATCAGTTTGATACCGCACCTTTTCCATGACACTGGCCGGCTAGCACGCCGGTAGCGATACCACTGCAAGTCGTTCATGTGATAAGCACAATGCAGAGCCGATGTACTAGGGGTTGTAACCTAAAACAAATTTCGCAACAGTCCGCTGGACGTTTCCATAACAGTTGGTAACAATTCGCGGATCGTAAAGGACGCTCCTATCGGCAATCCTGTGAACTAAAAATAAAAGAGCATCACCGGCCGCGGAGTGCAGCAAGCGGAGTGAGTGGAGTGGCTACACTAGGGCTATGCCCGACATGGTATGACATTAGGTAGCGCGTTACATTCCACAGGTGTGTAGTTGACAAACTCCCTTCAATGTTTGCTTCATTATGGAATTGGGTTTCTTCACTTTTCACTGCACATATAATCTGTAACGCGTCAAACCACCTCAGCTACAGTGTGCAGGAATTTTAATTTAACACTATTTTGACTGCTGATTGCCAGTTTTTTCTTAATGTGAGATGGTATGAGGCACCGGTAGTGCGTTACATTCCCACGGGTGTGTAGTTGACTATATTTGTACTGTAATTTATATAGCATATACTAGATGTACACGACACCACCTAATAACCTAAAAGTCTATTTCAGATCAATCAATCAATCAATCAACATTGATCTGCATTTAGGGCAGTCACCCAGGTGCAGATTCCCTATCTGCTGTTTTCCTAGCCTTTTCATAAATTATTGCATAGAATTTCGAAATTTGATAAACATCTTCCTTGGTAAATTATTCCAATCCCTAATTCTGCTACATGTAAACGAATAGTAACCCCAATTTGTCCACTTGAATTCCAACTTTATTTTCTTATTGGTGATCTTTCCTACTTTAAAAGTACCACTCAGAATTATTCGTCTACTAAAGTCATTCCACGCCATCTCTCCACTGACAGCTCGGAACACACCACTTATGATAAAGATGTTGATTACCATAGGGAACCTGAAATATTTGTTCCGAATAGGTAAATTTATAATACCAATATACTAGGTCCATTATTGGACATTATAAATTTCCCAGCTAACTCTTTCCTGGTTGCCAGCGTTTTGCCCCATTTTGCTAAGTTGGGCTCCTCAGGTGGTAAATAGCACACCTACCAAGACGCATGGCTAGTGCATACCGTGGAGGCCACTGCATAGGCTACTTGGAGCCACCGGCAGTGCCAATGCACTATGAGAGACTTTGTCCCATTTTCAAAAATTGTTGCCTGCCTGGCCATCAGATGATAAAGATGATGATTCCCATAGGGAACCTGAAATGTTTGTTCTGAATGAGTAAATTTATAATACTAATGGCAATCAGGAATGAGTTAGCCGGAAAATTTATAATGTCCAATAACGGACCAACTATATTGGTATTACATACCACTTAGTTGAGCAGCTCATCTCCTTTCTTCCAAGTCTTCCCAGCCCAAACTTACCAACATTTTTGTAACACTACTCTTTTGTCAGAAATCACCCGGAACAAATCGAGCTGCTATTCTTTGGATTTTTCCAGTTCTCAGATCATGTAATCCTGGTGAGACTAATGTGCCCTCTTGTTTACATCCTTACTACAACCCTTAAATACCCTCAACCACGTGCGGAGATCTGTGCCATTTATTTACAGTCCCATTTATGTAATTACCCCAATGAAGATCTTTCCTTATATTAACACGTAGGCACTTACAGTGATCTGCATAAGGAACTTTCACCCTATCAAGGCAGTAATTAAAATAGAGAGGACTTTTACTATTAGTGACACTCACAACCTGACTTCTAATCCCACCGGGTGAGTTGGCCATGCGGTTAGGAGCGCACAGCTGTGAGCTCGCATCCGGGAGGTAGTGGGTTCGAACCCCACTGTCGGCAGACCTGAAAATGTTTTTCCGTGGTTTCCCATTTTCATACCAGGCAAATGCTGGGGCTGTACCTAAATTAAGGCCACGGCCACTTCCTTCCCATTCCTAGGCCTTTCCTGTCCCATCGTTTACAATTAAGATATCAAAGTATACGATTATCTACCTGTTCAATACAAATTCAGATGTGATATATATTGAAATGTCACATTTTATTCATAAATATTAGGGACTGGTTTCGGCATATTTATGCCATCATCAGCCTAAAGTTAGATAAACAAGGACACAAGTAAATTACATACATGTCAATACACAAATAAACTTTCTACCATATTGGCAATTCATAATAGCGTTGATCTATACAAAATTTTGATTGTATAGAAACTCTCAGATATACCTCTTATAAAATTTATGATAAAGGTAAAATTGATCTATTTACAGTTCTATGATATCTGTGATGTTTTTTGTTACAATTGTGTGTAAAATAACAAAAGACGTCTTTTAAAAATAACAGCTTATACACCTAATAAAATTTGGGGTATTGACATTCCTGTAGTATTAAAATTTTTGGACATTCTATCATGTGAGAATACTCATGTAAATACAATTAGTAACAGTGTCCAGTATTGTTATATTATAAAAGAGCACAGCTATTCGTTATTTAATGTTTGTTAAAAATAGTTTCTCATTGGAATATAGGCGGTAAGCCAAGTGAAATTGGTCAGCTTTAAGAATCAAATAAATCTTGTTTGAAATATAGCGGTAGCTTAGTTGTCAGGTTGCAAGATGGTTTTAAGTTTCTAAATCTCAGAAGTAAAAAGAACATGTGAGTGGCTGAGGCCATAGTTTGACGAGTATGAGTTGACAAGACACTATGTCATCAGGTGGTCAAATGGACTTCTAGAGGGATCTTGATTCAAAACGTACCTAAAAAGATTGAAGACTGTATCAATATAACGTAAAGAGATCGCGATAGAAAATAAACAGTTTTTGAAATAGAAACTCACTTCATGCACCACATAACCAGCAGAGGGCTAAAGAGGAACTAGCGACCGATGTGTCAGGCAACAAGCCGGAAGTGCTAGCGGAGAATCGGGGCGTGTCATGTAGGTGGAGGGGGAGGTTGCAGGAAGAGGCGAGTGGGGGTCGGGAGGGCATGGATTTCGGTAGGGGTAATATGCTAACATGTTACAAACTGTTTTATATAATGGCTGATCTTTAGGCATTTTGAGCTTATCTATAATTGAAATAAGTATGTCGAATAAGATAGTCGGTTTTTCAGATATCTCATTGAAATTAAAATTAGGGTTGTAATATTGGTCCAAATGAATAAAGCACTGCTCTGTAAGGTCTAAAAGAAGCCCTATATTCATAACTTCGATGATATCTAAATCGTTGTCAATCCCGTAGAAGATGTGTTTGTAATCGTGCGTATGCTGTCCTATGGCTGAAAATCTTTTGTATTTAATGGCATTAATATGTCCGTTGTACCTAATTTTGAAGGATCTCCCTGTTTGTCCAAAATAACTGCTGGAACAGTCATTGCAGTGATATCTGTATACGCCTGACCTGTCGAAAGGGTTAAGAAAGTTGACACAGCTGGAGTTGTGGAATCAAAATCAAATCAAAATCTCTTTATTTGCAAATGAGGTGTCTACCTTGGTGGCAAATGGTACACTAAAATACATTATTGTCAAGCACTAAATATTAAATTAACAAGAGAAGAAAATTTTTCCTATAATACAATATTATACAATTTACGCTAACAATGTTTTCTATTAAACACACAGCTCATCCTTAATAAATTTATATTGTTTACAAAATTCTAATTATAATATCTTCTGTACTACTTACAAATATAGTCAACTGATATACAGTATGTGGAATTGCTTCAAATGATACTATAAAACTGGTATAACATTAATATTTACATTGCATTTATTTATTTACTATTTTTTTTTACCCGTTCTGGATCCTAAATAGCATAACGACCTGCTGCGTCTTAACCAGAGCCCCTTTTGCCACCACTTTTCAGAGTTCCTGAAGGGCCTTCACAGCTACCGTAGCGGTCCCAGGGCCCTCGAAGTCCCCACTGTACTTCACCCCTACAGGCAGTCCCCTACTTTGGCTGTCCAAACTCCTTAGACCAGGGGATGGAATTAATTTATTCACACACATTTTTTTATTTACAATAACCTGCACTGGTCGAATGCCCTCTAACACTTCATTTATTTTCTCTGTTGCTGTTTATTCTCTTCTTGAATATCTGTACAGATTTTGGAAAAGGATCAAACACTACCCCTGGTAAACTGTTCCACTCCTTCACACCCTTCCCAATGAATGAAAATTTACCCCAATCGCTTCTGCTAAAATTCCTTCTAATTTTATATTTGTGGTCAGTCCTGCCGATATAATTATTTTCCAACTGAAGCCTCTCACGGATATCTCCCCATGCTATTTCTCCTGTATAGGCTCTATATAATCCTGTAAGTCTAGTTTTCTCCCTTCTCTTACTTAAAGTTTCCCACCCAAGTTCCTTTAACATTTCTGATACACTACTCTTTCTCCTGAAATCCCCTGTTACAAATCTTGCTGCTTTCCTCTGCACACTATCTATTTCTTTTATTAGGTATTCTTGGTGAGGATCCCAAACACTGTTTGCATATTCCAATAATGGACGAACCATACTCAAGTAACTTTTTTCTTTTAATTCTTTGTTGCATCCTTTAAGTAGCCTCATTATGACATGTAATGATCTGTATGCTTTCCCAACAATGTCATCAATATGACCCTTCCAGTGCAAATTACTTTCAAATCTCACACCTAAGTATTTGCACTTGCCATCTTTTGGGATAACTACCTCATCCAAAGTATATTCAAATTCAGTTTTAAAGCTCCTGTTTGTAAAAGTTGTAACAGTTGATTTGCCTCCATTAACCTTCATATTATTTTCTTCAACCCATTGTTGGATACTTTCAAGGTCCCTTTGTAATTCTGAACAATCCTCAATGTTTCAAAAAAGGCTTTCACAGCCGCAGATCTTAAAATCACAGGAATAGAACCAGCTTTTGGGTGGTTAGGCCGTGTGCATTATGCAGAGTTTCGTCCAGACGTGCCATTTGGACTCATCAGCTTGAATGGCACGCCCCTCCAGGACTCTGCTTAGCAGTGGCAGACCAAACTGTGTGGCCCTGCCGTGTTAGCAGATCAAGTTTGCTAACCTGCTAAAGGAGAAATGACTTCTCCGTTTAAAAAATGCTCCCCCATTGGAGGTACAATTTCAATTTCTATTCCTGTGATTTTAAGATCTGCGGCTGTGAAAGCCTTTTTTGAAATTGTACCTCCAATGGGGGAGCATTTTTTAAACGGAGAAGTCATTTCTCCTTTAGCAGGTTAGCAAACTTGATTTGCTAACACGGCAGGGCCACACAGTTTGGTCTGCCACTGCTAAGCAGAGTCCTGGAGGAGCGTGCCATTCCAGCTGATGAGTCCAAATGGCACGTCTGGACGAAACTCTGCATAATGCACACGGCCTAACCACCCAAAAGCTGGTTCTATTCCTATGATTTTATAATCCTCAATGTTGTTTATTTCTCTATAAACAATTATGTCATCTGCATACAATCTTATTTTTGATGTTATATTGTTCCCTAAATCATTTGCGTATATTAAGAAAAGTAACGGACCGATTATACTACTCTGTGCAATTCCCTTCCAAACTTTCTCTTCCTGAGATACATTATTTCCTACTTTGACTTTCTGAACCCTTGAATTTAGAAATGCTTTTATCCAACATGTAACCCTTACGTCCAATCCCATTCCCTCCAATTTCTTTAATAATATTCCATGTTCCACTCTATCAAAGGCTTTGGAAAGATCTATGGCTATGCAATCTAACTGACCTCCTGAATCCAACTGATCTGATATGTCCTGCTGAAATCCCACCAGTTGTGCCTCACAAGAAAATTTCTTTCTAAATCCATACTGGCTCCTCATGAACCAATTTTTATCATCACATATCCCTCTGATGTACTTCGATATTAAACTCTCCAGAATTTTACAAACTATACTGGTCAGGCTGATTGGTCTGTAGTTCTCTGGTTTCCTTTTATCACCCTTTCCTTTATAAATTGGTATTATTATAGATTCCTTCCGTTCCTTTGGTATTACACTATTATTTATGACATAGTCAAAGAGAAATTTTAAATAAGGCACTATGTACCACCCCATTGTCTTTAATACCTCCCCAGTAATTTGATCACTTCCTGCAGCTTTTCCTTGCTGAAGCAGTTGGATTTCTCTGAAAATATCTTCGTTTGTGAATGAGAAGCTTCTTGTTTCCCTCTGTCTCTCTCCCTCTCTATCTTCTGTTTCGGTTTCCAACTCTTGACAGTCATCTACTGATTTCTGTTATTGGTTTTAAAGGCGATATACACGTCCTTCTTTTTGAATAGGTTAGTTACACGGTAAATATCTGGGTTAAATGTAAAAGTTGCATATGTTACTGGTTTTGTTTTTTCTTTCTGTAGGCAAGTTTTGGGTCGGTGTTTAAATTTACGTATTATACGTTCTATGAAACCGTGATTAAAACCATTATGCAGTGCAATATTACGTATAGTATTAAGTTCTTTGTTAAGATCTGCTTTGGACATGGGGATATTATAGGCACAGTGTATTAGACTATTATAAGTGGCACGTTTATGGCAAGGGGGATGTGCAGAGTCTTGTTGAATGGTTGTAGCTGTATGCATTGGTTTTCTATAGATTTTATATTTAAAGGTGGTTGGGATTCTGGTAATAGTTAAATCTAAAAAGTTGAGGGTCTTATTGGTTTCGGATTTTGTAGTGAACTTAATATTCGTATCAATGTCATTGAGGTGTGTTAAGGTGGTAATTACATCAGTGTTGTGTTGATCCATTATGATAAATGTATCATCAACAAATCTGGACCAAAAGACTATATTGTTAAATTTCTTATCCTTTTCTATTTTAGTGTACTCAAGGAAATCCAGGTATATATTGGCAAGAATACCAGATGCCGGCAAACCCATGGCTAGTCCGTCCTGTTTGTATATTACTTTGTTGAATATGAAATAATTATTGTTAGTTAAAAATTTCAGTAAAGACATGAAATCTGCTATTTCAAGTTGGCTGAGCTGGCTATGAGATCATAAATTTCTTGAAATAATTGATATAACTTTCTCCGGTTTAATATTTGTGTACATGTTGGTGATGTCAAATGAATGCATGGTATGGTATGGTTGTAGTTTAAAGTTGTTCAAACGCTGGATTAATTCAAGGGTATTTTTAATGGATTTATTTGCCTGGAAAGTGTAGTGTTTGCTCAAAAACTGTTGGATAAATTGAGCTGTTTTGTAAAGTGGGCTCGGTCTGAAATTTACTATGGGGCGTATGGGGATTCCATATTTATCAATTTTGGGCTGTGCTTTAACAGTTGGCAAACCAGGATTCATGTTGATCAATTTGTTCTCTTCGCTGTCTGTTAGTAAAAAATTTGTGTTTTTAAGTATCTGTTTTAATTGTCTTTGAATGGACTGGGTAGGATCTTTGTCAATAACTGTAAAGGATTCGTCTGTGAAAAAGGTATTTGTCTTTTCGATGTAGTCTGCCTGATTCATTACAACAGTAGTGTTCCCTTTATCTGCTTTGGTGATAATGATTTGTGAGTTTTTAATTTTGTCCTTGAGTTGAAGAATCTTTTTCCTATCTGTAAGTTGTGTGGGATTTATAAGTCGTGTTGGTGTACTGAAAATGTTATTTATTTGCTTTTTAGTTTCATGTCTGGTTTCATCTTGGATGTCAATGGGCATTTTATTGATAGCTGCTTCTGCCTCTATTGCCAATGTTTTGGCTATGTTTGCTGCATTAAAGTTGGGCCAATTGTGTTTGGGTCCTTTCGATAGGATATCGATTTCTTCTTTTTCAAAGTTGGTTTCAGATATATTAATGAATGGTGGATGGAATTCAGATAAGTGATGGGTTTGGGTATTATCCTTGCGCGGCTTGTTGTCTGCATTGGCTTTGTTGAGAAGGGTTTGAAATTTATTGTCCAAGGTGCGCTGCTTCTGGGAAAGGATTGTGGTAGCCTGTTGTGACAGTTATCTTGGAAAATGTTCCATTGTGCTGTTGATAGCATTGTGGTGACTTCGAGATGGGTTTCATATAGGCGATTATTAAGAAATGATTTCTTCTTATGTAAAAATTTAAGCTCGTTCTGAAGCCAAAGCTTGTTGGTTCTTAGATGTACCTTTCTCTGATGTCCTAGAATGTTCCGTTTTCTGTTTTTATTTTTTAAATTAGGAGTCAATTTATTGGTGATACATTGCTTAATAAATTTTATGTTCTTGCCTAACTTCCCTATCTTGATACGTAAGTTCATATAAAGATGACCTTTGTTTTTTGCCTTCATGCCTTGGTTGCCTTGGTCTACTGCTACCGTTTTTACCAACTACACTTCCCTCAAATACTAACTAAACAAAACCTGGGTATCCTAAAGTGTGTTCCATCATTCTATACCTTCTTCTCATCAGATTTCATCAAATCATTTTGCTCTCACAGATTTGATTCATTAACTTATTATTTGTGATTTGCTCTACTCTTATCACCTTCAACGTTCTTCTGTAATATTACATCATATTATTATCTAGGTAGTTAATATCCATTATATAAACTGTTGATTTTTGTTCTTATATGACACATATATCAAATTTGCTTATTTTCTTCCTTTAGCAATATTCAGTCCTCTGTTTGTTGTAGCTAAACTTAGTACTTTCCCTCATTTTGCCATAGCAAGGGAAGTCTTTTCATCACATTACTTAGCAAATGCAGAGTAGCTAAACCAGGCTAACTCACCATCATAGTCTCAATTTGATCTATTATCTAGCATACATCAAACAGTATGCCAACAGCTCTGACTAAATTAATTTTTATTAAGTATAATAATTCACTAAAGTTAGCTTCTCCAATTTATTGTGGCATGAGGGTAAGGAGCCGGCCCCAAGGTGTAGGAGTAGCATGCCTGCCTCTTACCCAGAGGCCCCAGGTTCGATTCCTGCCCAGGTCAGGGATTTTTATCTGGACCTGAGGGCTGGTTCGCGGTCCACTCAGCGTACATGATTAGAATTGAGGAGCTATCTGAGGGTGAAATAGCGGCCCCGGTATAGGAAGCCAAGAATAACGGCCAAAAGGGTTCACCGTGCTGACCACACAACACCTCATAATCTGCAGGCCTTCAGGCTGAGCAGCGGTCGCTTGGTAGGCCAAGGCCTTTCAAGGGCTGTAGTGCCATGGGGTTTGGTTTGGTTTTATGAGGGTAAGGATAGGTCAGGATGCAAAGCTCTGTTTTTTCCAGAAATGTGGTACTTTTGAAATTATTCACAAAAGATATTAAAGCACTCGTCATAGGTCAGATATGTTTTTCTTCACAAGTAATATAAGATATGATACTGATGTAATAAAAATTGTGCCTTGCTCATTGAGCCACCTTCAAATGACTCATTGCCACATGTCAGTTCTCAAGTCCATACTGATGTTCATGCACAGCATTTCCACTCATCACAGTCATTTCAGTCTCTTGCAAATTCATGTCATTTCTGTATTTTTGGCAGACACCACATTTTCACTAAGCTTGTACATTAATCCCCAACAGCTCCACTAGCAGGTGTCGTAGATAGGCTAGGCGTCACTGAGGAGGCATGCTATGGAAATTAACAATGAGGGAGTTTCCCCATTGTTTTCTATTCCCATTATTTGCTATTAGGTATCAGTCTGCCGTCTGGCTTAAATGAAGACCAGGTCCATGCATTTCCGCAGAAAAGAGATCTCTATAGAGACCTCCTCTCGCAACCGCTTGTTCAGTAACAACCATTCTCCAACTGTGGTTGCACCATTGAATGGTACACCTGTGTACTATCTACACTTGGGGAGTACTCGTATATGTGTTACCATGTTTGTGTGGATCACAGAGCTGAAAGAAGGGTCGATCTAAGACAATGAAATGATTAATTAAAACTTTAAAATTAGAGTTCATATTTCTTTTCTTTGCTATCTTTTGGTTTCTTTCCAAAATCTCAACTTTGCAATTCAGATCCAAATTTCATAAGAGTGGGGAACAATTTAGAAAATCGAATAATAGTTAATTAACAACTTTGAGCTTGAAGCTCCCTAATTAAACATTCTCCAAGAGCACTGTGGCTGCTTTCAACCAACAGTCAAGGAGACAGGTCTCCCAATTTCTTTTACCGCAAGGAGGCAGGGTAGCTCTTCCAAGAGCACCTTTGCTCCACAAAATATCTAGGAGACTTCTCTCCAAACATTATAACATTACAGCCTTAATCGATGGAAGAAAGAAGAAATCCTCAGTAGCAGACGACAAAAAAAGACACTAAAAACGAACGAAATCGGATATAGCTCGGTAAATAACATCTATATCAACGAGCACTTAACGCCTAGGAATGAGACCCTCGCCAAAAAATGCCAGACCGGGCGAGTTGGCCGTGCGCGTAGAGGCGCGTGGCTGTGAGCTTGCATCCGGGAGATAGTAGGTTCGAATCCCACTATCAGCAGCCCTGAAGATGGTTTTCCGTGGTTTCCCATTTTCACACCAGGCAAATGCTGGGGTTGTACCTTAATTAAGGCCACGGCCGCTTCCTTCCAACTCCTAGGCCTTTCCCATCCCATCGTCGCCATAAGACCTATCTGTGTCGGTGCGACGTAAAGCCCCTAGCAAAAAAAAAAATAAATAAAAATGCCGCGAGCTACGGCAACAGGGGAAAATATTTGGCACATGGGTCAGGGACTGTAAAGTGTATATCCGTAAGTTCCAGGATGGTCCTTCGAGGCTAGTGGCAAACCCTGAAGTTCTGCATGAACTTGCTCACTCCAGCTGATCTGGAAACAACGAGGTAACCTTTCCTTGTGTTGTGCCCGCTTCAATTCCAAGCTTTCTTTTCTTAATTTCAAATTTTTGTCCTTACATAACCAAACATGGATCCTGAAAACAAATTTCTTGAAGTACACGAATTTAAATGTGAAACCCTATATAATTATATTAAAGATAGAGTTTCAGAAAGTAGATCATGTGAATTGAAAGGCCTACACATAAATGCACAAAGCATGAAAAATAAATTTGATAATATACAAATTATCTTAGATCAGATTAAAGAAGTAGATATTCTTGCAATCTCCGAAAATTGGTTAACCAACAAACTAACCCACGCTTTTGAAATAAAAAACTACACTTCTCATCATGTGGTAAGAGAGCAGATAGGTGGGGTGTTTCGCTTTATGTTTCAAACAAATGGAAAAGCAATGTCATAAATGAAATAAATAAATCTCATAGCATACTGCAAGTCATGATTACAAAAGGAAATCAAAGATATGAAATCATTACCATTTATAACCCACAGGAAAGTAACTCACCAAGTTTTTTGTTTGATCTAGAAAATATCCTAAATAGCAGTTCAGGGCATACTTCAATAATACTTGGAGATACAAATATAGACTTGCTTTCTACCTCCAGAAACAGAACTTTGTATGACAATTTAATAACAACTTATGGCTATATAACATGTAATAACAAATACCCAACTAGAGTAACAAAAACAACCTCCACATTAATTGATCACATACTTGTCACAAATAGTAGTAAAAAATGTCATGTATTCAATATAACAAATAACTTAAGTGATCACTACTTACTGGTATGTGAAGTTTCTAGTGAAAAATCAGTTCCAGTAGTACCAATAATCAAAGAGAGTGGTAAGCAATTTGTAAATTACAACAAATTAAATCAGTATATCCTACAAAATAAATTTAAATGTGAGGAAATGGATATAAACACTTATTATAATAAATTTATTGAGTATATTAGCACAGGAATTGAAACCAGCTCAATTTCAATAAAAAGAAAGAACCCCAAAGACATTCCCCTAAAACCTTGGGTTACCCAAGAATTACTAACACTGATTCACATCAAAGACTCACTGTTTTCAAAAACTAAAGTAAAAAACCCCTCTGCAGAAGTAATTGAAGAATACAAAAGAATCAGTAATAAAATAACCAAAATTGAAGAGAGAGTTACAAAAAAGGTATTATGAACACATATTACAGAATTGCAAAAACCAAAAAGAAACATGGTATGTAGTCAATGAAGTGTTAAATAGGAAGCTTGGACATAAACATGAAATCAGCCATCTGGTGGTAAATGATGTCAGCATTACAAACACAGAGGACATATGCAATAACCTAAATGAACTATACGTTAATGTAGCTGAAAATATAAGAAAAGGTTTCCTGAAGATGAGCAAGTTCATGGCAGCACAACAGCTGAAAGTCAAACTAATAGTATTTTCATGTCTCCTACTGATGAATGTGAAGTGCTCAAAATTATCACTTCTCTAAAAAATAAAAATAATTTAACTGAAGATAAAATAACCAATGTCATGTTAAAAACCTGTGTTGAAAGTTTAGTGCCATATATTGTGGAAATTATTAACCGTTCAATTCTCAGTGGAGAAATACCCCAATTACTCAAATGTGCCAGAATTGTACCTATCTTTAAATCAGGAGATAACACAGATCCATCCAATTACAGACCAATTAGTATATTATCTGCAATTGGAAAACTTATAGAAATGGTAGTAAAAATTAGATTGGTAAATTTTCTCTGTAAAACTAATTACTTTTCCAATAATCAATATGGGTTTCTCCCAAATAGAGGAACTGATAATGCTGTATTTGATACAGTAATAGATGTTCAAAAGACCTTAGATGAAAATAAATTAGCAGCAGGGCTACTCATAGATCTTGAAAAAGCATTTGACCTGGTTGACCACAAAATACTTCTGAACAAGTTAAAATTAGCAGAAATTAGAGGTTTAGCACACAGATGGTTCCAAAATTATTTATCAAATCGAACACAATATGTGATGATTAACGATACTAAAAGTTTTAAGCAGCAGACAAAAACGGGAATACCGCAGGGCTCAGTACTAGGTCCAATTCTATTTCTGATTTATATTAATGACATACAATCTCTAACACTAAAGGGGAAATGTAAAGTATTTGCTGATGATATCTTAATAACTTACAAAGGACTATGTGAAACGCGAATTATGGAAGACACAAATTGTGACTTGGACAAGTTATCGGACTGGGCTTTATCTAAAAAAATGATCATAAATGTGACTAAAACAAAATACCTTATCTTTCATAAAACAGCCCATAAGATAACAGCGGCTAACACTGTTATCCTAAAGGACCAAGTAATAGAGCGAGTCAACTCAGCTAGGTATCTTGGTATAATATTAGACTCAACACTTTCCTGGAAAAGCCATATTGATTATGTAATCAGCAAAATTACCCCTTTGATAGGAATAATGCACAGATTAAGATACAGTAATTTTTCCATCAACAATTGAAGTGTATATATTATGCAGTGATCCACCCACATCTAACATACGCAAGCTTTATTTGGGGAAGATGTAGGAAAGATTACATTAATAATTTGGAAATCCTACAAAAAAGAGCCATCAAAATCATGTATGGATTCCCCTTCCTCAAACCATCACATGAAGTTTTTTCAGAGTCAAATATTCTGCCATTCCATAAACAAATTGCATTTTCATCAGCAGTCTTTATGTATAAGCTAGACAGGAAATTAACCCATTCTACTGTTAACTTCTCCCATTTTAGTGAAATTCATGGATATGAAACTAGAGGATCATTAAGGATATATCCCTCTCATTCTAATTCAGTAAAGTACGGAGTGAAAGGCATAGAATCATCAATGTTTAGGGAATATAATGTGTTGCCTCCAGTTATAAAGAACTCTAAATCGGTTATATGTTTTAAGAAAAAACTGAAGGAATATTACTCTTTTACAGATATCTTAATATAATCTCTATATAACTTGCTTTAATTAATACAGTAATATATATATATATATATATTGTCCATATTTAGTATATTACAGCCATGCAATATCTGAATATACTTCTGAAAAATTATGATCCTAACATGTAAAAAAAAAAAAAAGTACTTGTCACTTTACAGAAAAGCCATTGTATATGAAATGTAATTATTGTGTTGCTTTAAAAAAGTATGTACTGTATTGTCCCTATCACGGGCCAGAGGCTCATGGGACCTTTTGTCACCAATAAATAAAAAAGACACCATTTAACCTTTAACCTTTACATTAATACAAAGAGCATCCGTGCTGCATAAAATTTACACTTAGAAACCTTTTCCCAGAAACGTCCAGGCTTATCAAAGGCAAAATCTACCTTTTACAATTCAAACAGTACTTACTATTTAAAAGCTCAACAGTCTAACACCTGTACATGAAAGGAATAAAACAGGGGTATTGAGTACCCATTCTACCAGGCCTTTGTAAAAAAAAACAATAGGTTACGTTACTGGCCCAAAAATCAAAAGGTGAGGAGGCCGACACTTGAGCTCCTTGAAACACTGTTTGGGCTTATGGCCCAAAGTTTTAGAGGCTAAGCCTATACTAATGAGGTGACTATTTAAGTCACAATGATTACAAAAGGGAAAAGTTTACAAAATCATAGTCGCCTCAAAATCAAGTTGATAGGGAACAAGGGAGGGTATCATACTCTCTGTTCCCTGATTTTGGCTGAGTTCTTTTGGCTTCTTTAAGGTTTTAAAGTTACATTTTAGAAAGTAATTAAAGATTGGGAACCTACCCCTCAAGCTAGCTTTCAAAGACTATTACTTTGCTAAACCAGGACTGCCATTACCTTCAGCTGATGGACTTCTCGATGATAGACGAGGCACCCCTGGCTCCTTTATTAACACACACTGTGTCAACAGGAATGATCAATAAGATAACCTGGTCCGAACCCACAGCAGCTTTTATACCCCAAGGGGAGGTTTCAGAAAACTCTAGGCTAAGGCCCGACACCCCCCAATTTTCATTGGTTAATTAAATAGATACAAGACAATGCTTATTGGCTGAAAAATACATATACACAATTTTGTATTGGCCAACGTCTTAAGTTGGCGGGAAGAGGTAGAACTATAGTAAACTTTAAAATACCAAAAACAAAGGATAATCACTTCAGTTTAGGTAACCTTACAAAAAAAACTTTAAAATTTTACTAATCAACATACAGTATGTTACAGTAGAGAAATGTCCAAACTGCTTGTATTAGTTGTTGCAAGTTTTAGATTTAGGATGGCATTCTTCAAGGCGCTTCATTTGAATGAACGAGGCGGATCAGTCAATCAATCACTACAGATCTGCATTTAGAGCAGTCGCCCAGGTGGCAGATTCCCTATCTGTTGTTTTCCTAGCCTTTTCTTAAATGATTGCAAAGAAATTGGAAATTTATTGAACATCTCTCTTGGTAAGTTATTCTAATCCCTAACTCCCCTTCTTATAAACAAATATTTGCCCCAATTTGTTCTCTTGAATTCCAACTTTATCTTCATATTGTGATCGTTCCTACTTTTAAAGACACTACTCAAACATATTAGTCTACTGATTTCCTCCCACGCCATCTCTCCACTGACAGCTCGGAACCACTTAGTCGAGCAGCTTGTCTCCTTTCTCCCAAATCTTCTCAGCCCAAACTTTGCAATATTTTTGTAACGCTACTCGTTTGTTGGAAATTGCCCAGAAAAAAAATCAAGCTGTTTTTCTTTGGATTTTGTCCAGTCCCTGAATCAAGTAATCCTGGTGAGTGTCCGGTACACTGGAATGATACTCTAGTTGGGGTCTCACCAGAGACAAATATGCTCTCTCCTTTACATCCTTACTACAACCCCTAAATACCCTCATAACCATGTGCAGAGATCTGTACCCCTTATTTACAATCATATTTATGTGATTACCCCAATTAAGATCTTTCCTTACATTTATACCTAGGTATTTATAATGATTCCCAAAGGGAACTTTCACCCCATCAATGCAGTAATTAAAACTGAGAGGACTTTTCCTATTTGTGAAACTCACAACCTGACTTTTATCCCTGTTTATCATCATCTCATTGCCTACTGTCCATCTCACATTATCAAGCTCATTTTGCAGTTGCTCACAATCTTGTAACTTATTTATTGCTCTATACAGAATAACATCATCTGCCAAAAGCCTTATCTCTGATCCCACTCCTTTACTCATATCATTAATATATATATATAAGAAAACATAAAGGTCCAATAATACTGCCTTGAGGAATTCTCCTCTTAGTTAATACAGGGACAGATAAAGCTTCACCTACTCAAATTCTCTGAGTTCTGCTTTCTAGAAACAGAGCCGCCCATTCAGTCACTCTTTTTTCAAGTCCATTTGCACTCATTTTTGCCTACCTACCGGTAGAGTGACTCTGTATCTTTGTTTCAGTCATATACATACTTTGTGATGTCTTTCTAGCTTCCTTTTCCAAGATGGGTATGTGAGCCCTCTTCTGTTAAAATGAACACATCAAATGTCATAAGATACTGTTCATGATAAGCATGTAGAGCTCTTACCTTCTTCCTCTGAATTGAGCATACTGGGTGAGTAGTCCTTACAGTTAGGGGTGCGCAGCTGTGAGCTTGCATCCGGAAGATAGTGGGTTCGATCCCACTGTCGGCAGCCCTGAAAATGGTTTTCTGTGGTTTCCCATTTTCACACCAGGTAAATGCTGGGGCTGTACCTTAATGAATGCCACGGCCGCTTCCTTCCCACTCCCAGGCCTTTCCTATCCCATCGTCACCATAACACCTATCTGTGTTGGTGCTACGTAAAGCAAATAGCAAAAAAAATGACTTTAGCATGACAGCCATAATGTATCATAATCTGGGCCTGCAGGTATTAAAATAAACACACAAACTGTCCTAGGACACTGTTCGTTAGTAGCATCTGGAGCTGGTATCCACTGTTAATAATGGTAATAATAGAAAACCTGTGCTCACCTCAAATACTGATACTTTACAGATGTTTTTGAACATATTACTATGGAGCCATCACTGTATGGAAGTGAGACATGGATAACAGCTGACATAGAAAGAAAGAGAATAAAATCCTCTGAATCGTAGTGAATATAGGTAATTAAGAGGAGAAAGATTTGGCAAATATGTCCTAAAGAGGAGATTGACAGAATGGACAATGAGAAAACCAAAACTTGTTCAACTGATTTCAAAAGGTAGGAATTTGGTAGCGCAATGGTACATATTGGAGTATATGGGGGTTGTAATAATTATGTAGAAATGAGTAGGTTAGCACAGAATAAGGTGACATGGAGATCTGTATTAGTCTGTGAACCTGTAGGGTAGCTCAGGATATGGTGACATGGAGATGGTTCATTCCCAGTCAGTGCATGTGGACTGTTCGAAATAAAAGCCATATCCCTGTGGTTTGGATTCCTTGCAGGGCTAAAGGCTTGAGGCTATGATAAAGAAATTTACTGTCACAGAAATCTGCAGGCCTGCTTGCTTACTTTGTAGGTCTGCAAATTATGACACTAATAATAATGCAGTCTGGCCCCACGGTGTACAGGGCAACGCGCCCACCCACCTATCACCTGGCAGCCTGGGTTCAAATCCCGGCCGGGTCAGTGGGTTTTAATTGTAAATGATTAATATCCCTGGCCTGGGGACTGAGTGGGTGTGTCATCCTTAGCATTCCTTTCCTCGCATTCAACACAACACTTCCACAATATATTACAATTACACGTAGGTTCATATCATATGGTGCAAGTAGTGGCAAAAGATCTACAGAGGTCGACGCCATGAACAAATATCATTATAAAAAATATAATAATACAGATATTTACTATTCCTTGTTTCAGTAGACTATCAGTGGATGCAATTTTCTGCTCAAGTTCATGTATGAACTTCTCCTGCTGTGTGAAATGGACCAGAAAGTGGAGATCAAGGAGGAACCAGTCTGGCTTGATGGAACAGCAGGTGCATCTTTCGTAAGTATCATTCCAGGTTAAAGTGTTTGGAATTAACTCATGTTGAACCGCTCTGTATTAAAGAAATTATTGCTATTGTTGGAAGTGAAATCTTATAATATACTACTCTTTTAGGTTGTCAACATACAGCATGATTCTAAATGATTTATTGCATTCTAAACTCTGTAATTTTTAGCGTATTTCATTTGGAATAATGTCCAATACAGAACAAGAAACTCTACAAATTTTGAAAACCCCCTGTGGGGGAACGCAGATGAAGAATACACCCACAGTATGTCCTGCCTGTCGTAAGAGCGACTGAAAGGGGTGACTAAGGGATGATGGAAATTGAACCATGAGATTGCTTGCGATTAGTACCATTGTAATGGAATTACAATTATTACTCCGTGGGGTACAAGTACTCTGCATTATATTTATGCGCCGTGACCATTGTCTGCATCTCTACGAAAACAAATATCGGAACGAATGATCTTCCTTAATGGCTAATGGTGAGACATCTAGCGGTCAACTCAGAACTTGAGTGGAGAGCTCACTAAGCGGTGCTGCTATCTGGTCGCGACAAGTGAAGTATGAGGTCGACAATTAAATCTGAGCAGCAGTTGTTTGGGTTTTGGCATTCTTGTGGCTGAATGGAAATAAGACGCTTGCTTCTGGAGCGTTTTCTTGTATAATATTGTCAAGAAGAAGGAAGAATGATCGTGGGACTAGATCCGGGGTGATGTTTTCCCAATCTGGGCGTTAGGCCTGAAGAATTTGAGTTATATTTTGATATTGATTTTGATTTATGCTATCGTCCGACCTTGTAAGTTAATCTTAACCGTTTCTGTACTGTTAACCTACCAAAAGGTGAGTGCTGTAATCACGCTATGGGACGTGGACACCTTTAAATGCAAGGATATGTAAGAAAGTCTACAGTTGAACTTTTCGTGGTTGTTCAAAATTAAAAAATTGAGAATCGGGTCTTATCCAATCTACCTTATTTTCATACCCTCGTGGTTTCAATTTTAATGTATGGATGATATTCACTTTTCCTTTAATTCAGTTATTTCTAATTTTCATATCTGTAAAGGTATATTTATGTTGAAGAGCTCTCAACTAACCTGTCATAAGTAGTCTCTGAATAAGCTTATAGCGCTTGAATTTCATTTCCTTAATGTCACAATAATTATATTAATTATTTGAAATAATTTCAAGACATCTTGGCCAAGTATAAGAAAGAAAAGTGTTTTCAGGGAAGGCTTATCTAATGAGTTACTCGGTTTTCAAGTTCTCATTTGATTTCGGTGGTTGTCATCTGTTTCTCTTCGATGTCATAGAATGCACACGTGACATTTTGCCTTGCAATGTTGAAACTGACATTTGAAGGTCAGATGATTATTATTATTATTATTAATAATGGTTTTGACTGTCATCTGATTTTGGGGAATGAGCTTGACTGCACGCAGATGTGTTACTGCTGTGATTGATTTATTTTATTTGAGCTGAGTTACCGCCCCTTGGGTGATATTGGAGTAGTTTGTTTTACTTCTGACTTTATTGCATGTTCTTGAATTATTATTGATTCGATATTTGAAATTGTGTGATTTTTGTGGGTTATGACCTTTTGCGGGGCAATTTGTTAACCGAGATACTTCATTAGAAGGTTCTTCGTTCAATTCCTCAGAAATCTTGAGATTTTCAGATTGTAACGATTTTATTAATCTAAACTTACCTTCAATCTACGATTATTAATTATTCTGAGGTCTTTCTGTTTTCTTTTAAGAGATTGACATCAGAAGTTCAATATTCTTATTCTTTTAATTAATCTAAAATGGTATTACCATTCCTTGAGTAATTATAAATTTTCACATTTTAATTTTGAGGTCGGAAGTTATAAATAATTTGGATTATTAAAGTTTGTTTCTCAAAAATATTGACGAATTATTATTTCTAACCCCAACTTGGCAGGGTCGATCCTGGCTCAGTCCGGTGGTATTTGAAGGTGCTCAAATACGACAGCCCCGTGTCGGTAGATTTACTGGCACGTTAAAGAACTCCTGCGGGACTGAATTCCGGCACCTCGGCGTCTCCGAAGACCTTACAAAGTAGTTAGTGGGACGTAAAACAAATATTATTATTATTATTATTAACATGATGCATTGTGAATTGGATCCACTGACTGTTTTGGATTCACAGTCATTTTTCATCATCATCATCATCATCATCATAGTCAGAGGATATATTTGAGAGTTAAAATTATCCTCTCATTTCATTGCACCTCATGCCATCATGGGTCAATGACCTAGGTGTTAGGCCCATTTAAACAACAAACATCATCACCATCAAAGTTTGAAGAGTGGGTGTTCATTGTGTTCTTTTAACACATGACACGTCTGGTCGTGTTCCTGTCGCCGTGATGGCATTGTTAGTGTCTTGCACTATTAATGGACATGGTGGCTAGTTGTTGGCATCAAGACATTTTCATGCCATTTTCCCAGCTATATTTTTAAGTATGGATGCTTAATACGTACTATCTCCAGTGTCAAAGTAATTGAGTCTGCCCTATATTGTAGATATAAAGCACTTTCATCTTATCCATAGGATCCTAGTTTGATTCCCAGTGAGTTGAGTTGTCTTTTGCCTGAAACTAAGGACTGGTTCAAAATTGCTGTACTTCATATTCCTAATTTGGCAAAACAGCTGATACTGACATTTAGGTTACTGTTTATGACAAAATTACTGGTGGTTACTTGACACTTCTTGAGACAAAATGATCAAATCTACTATTGCAGAATTGTAATTTCTGAAGCAATCTCTTTTTAGTTTTGAGTCAGTTAATTTGTAAATGTTCAGTTCTTCACTCTCCCGAAACTGATTTTGAATAAATAAATTTATAAACTATCTAAAAATAAAACACCTGGTAACAGAATTAATCCTGTATAAGAAATAACATATGTATCTTATTATTATTATTATTATTATTTATCGATACGGCCACCTGTGGGCTACGTTTGCACAATCTTCCTTCCGTCACACAGATTGATACCCTTCTCTTTACACTCTCACCAAAGATTCCTTGAGTCTTTGACTTCTTCTTGCTCACTCTTCCACCGAGATGTTCCGTGGCTTCGCATGTGGCTCTTCAGATGCATCCCTCATTTCCACACCTTCTTCCTAAATGATGTCCTTTCTTTTATATCCACCTCCTTGATACCTATTTCTGCCAAGTCATTGTGCACGTGTGTAAGCCATCCCTGTTGTTTTTTCCATTTTTCCTGCAGAAGAAGTATCCTATTTGCCAAACTCTCAGGGGTCATTCTTTTGATATGCCCATAAAATGTTAGTCTCCTTTTCCTCATCACAGTCGTGATTCTTCTCCAAATTCGATCTTAACCGGAATGTGTTTTGGTCACTCGTCGACTTTCTCGGGCCTAAGATTTTTCATAAGAATCTTCTTTCTCTTTTTTTCAAGGACTGGGTCAGCCATCATTGTCAAGGTTTCTGCTCCATACAGGCACTCCGTTCTAACCACTGTGCAGTAATATTTTAACTTGGCCTGAATTGAGAGAGACTTGGACTTAAAGGTGTCATGACATAGTCTGAATGCCAACTCTATCCTTCTCACCTTCTCCTTTGATACCTACTTTTCATCTCCATTCAGGGTGAGTATTTCTCCCAGGTATTTAAATTTTTGCACATGCTGGATATCCCCGTACAGTGTAACAAGTCTGTCCATGTTGCCTTTTTTATAGAATCCATGAATGTTGTTTTTTCAAAGGGTATTGTTAACCCTGTTTTGACTGCAACATTTTGTAGTTCTTCAACTTGTATCTTGCCTGTTTCACGGTTGTCTGTAATAAGAACGATGTCATCAGCAAAGGCAAGGCAGTCCAACATCATCGCATTTTTTCCACAACCTATCTTTACCCCATTCTTCATTCCATTTTCAGTCATTCTCAACCTCCATTCCCTATTAACTTTTCTAAAATGCAATTGAAGAGTAGTGGAGAAAGGCTGTCTCCTTGCCTTAAACGTGTTTTTATCTCAAGCGGATTTGAGAGTTCGCCCATAAATTTGACTAGAGAAAAGGTGTTTATAAGAGATTGTTGAATTACGGCCAGAGATTTCTCATCCAAAACTCCTGCAGAACATTCATGAGCATTCCACGGTCAGTCAATACTGATCTGCATTTAGGGCAGTCGCCCAGGTGGCAGATTCCCTATCTGTTGTTTTCCTAGCCTTTTCCTAAATGATTTCAAAGAAATTGGAATTTTATTGAACATCTCCCTTGGTAAGTTATTCCAATCCCTAACTCCCCTTCCTATAAATGAATATTTGCCCCAGTTTGTCCTCTTGAATTCCAACTTTATCTTCATATTGTGATCTTTCCTACTTTTATAAACTCCACTCAAACTCATTCGTCTACTAATGTCATTCCACGCCATCTCTCCGCTGACAGCTCGGAACATACCACTTATGATGTAGATGTTGATTCCCATAGGGAATCAGAAATAATTGTTCCGAATGAGTAAATTTATAACAACAACATCTACATCATCTGATGGCCAAGCAGGCATCAATTTTTGATAATGAAACAATGTCTCTCATAGTGCATTGGCACTGCCGGTGGCTACAATTAGCCTACGCAGTGGCCTCCACGGTATGCACTATCCAGCGTCTTGGTAGGTGTGCTAGGTACCAACTGATGAGCCCAGCCTAGCACACGGGGGCGAAACGCTGGCAACCAGGAATGAGTTAGCTGGAAAATTTATAATGTCCAATAACGGACCATTTATATTAGTATTATAAATTTACTCATTCGGAACAATTATTTCTGATTCCCTATGGGAATCAACATCTACATCATCTGATGGCCAAGCAGGCATCAATTTTTGATAATGAGACAATGTCTCTCATAGTGCATTGGCACTGCCGGTGGCTACAATTAGCCTACGCAGTGGCCTCCACGGTATGCACTATCCAGCCTCTTGGTAGGTGTGCTAGGTACCAACTGATGAGCCCAGCCTAGCACACGGGGGCGAAACGCTGGCAACCAGGAATAAGTTAGCTGGAAAATTTATAATGTCCAATAACGGACCATTTATATTGGTATTACATACCACTTAGTCGAGCAGCTCTTCTTCTTTCTCTCAATTCTTTCTGACCCAAACTTTGCAACATTTTTGTAATGTTACTCTTTTGTCAGAAATCACCCAGAACAAATCGAGCTGCTTTTCTTTGGATTTGTTCCAATTCTTGAATCAGGTAATCCTGGTGAGGTTCCCATACACTGGAACCATACTCTAGTTGGGGTCTCGCCTTTACATCCTTACTACAACCCCTAAACACCCTCATAACCATGTGCAGAGATCTGTACCCTTTATTTACAATCCCATTTATGTGATTACCCCAATGAAGGTCTTTCCTTATATTAACACCTAGATACTTACAATGATACCCAACAGGAATTTTCACCCCATCAACGCAGTAATTAAAACTGAGAGGACTTTTTCTATTTGTGAAACTCACAACCTGACTTTTAACCCAGTTTATCAACATACCATTGCCTGCTGTCCATCTCACAACATTTCGAGGTCACGTTGCAGTTGCTCAGAATCTTGTAAATTATTTATTACTCTATACAGAATAAAATCATCCGCAAAAAGCCTTACCTCCGTTTCCACTCCTTTACTCATATCATTTATATATATAAGAAAACATAAAGGTCCGATAATGCTGCCTTGAGGAATTCCCCTCTTAATTATTACAGGGTCAGGTAAAGCTTCACCTACTCTAATTCTCTGAGATCTATTTTCTAGAAATATAGCAACCCATTCAGTCACTCTTTTGTCTAGTCCAATTGCACTCATTTTTGCTAGTAGTCTCCCATGATCCACCCTATCAAATGCTTTAGACAGGTCAGTCGTGATACAGTCCATTTGACCTCCAGAATCCATGATATCTGCTATATCTTGCTGGAATCCTACAAGTTGAGCTTCAGTGGAATAACCTTTCCTAAAACTGAACTGCCTTCTGTCAAACCAGTTATTAATTTCACAAACATGTCTAATATAATCAGAAAGAATGCCTTCCCAAAGCTTACATACAACGCATGTCAAACTTACTGGCCTGTAATTTTCAGCTTTTACCGAGCTCGATAGCTGCAGTTGCTTAAGTGCGGCCAGTATCCAGTATTCGGGAGATAGTAGGTTCGAACCCCACTGTCGGCAGCCTTGAAAATGGTTTTCCGTGGTTTCCCATTTTCACACCAGGCAAATGCTGGGGCTGTACCTTAATTAAGGCCACGGCCACTTCCTTCCCACTTCTAGCCCTTTCCTGTGCCATCGTCGCCATCAGACCTATCTGTGTCGGTGTGACATAAAGCAACTAGCAAAAAAAAAAAAAAAAAAAAATCAGCTTTATGTCTATCACCCTTTCCTTTATACACAGGGGCTACAATAGCAACTCTCCATTCATCTGGTATAGCTCCTCTGACCAAACAATAATCAAATAAGTACCTCAGATGTGGTACTATATCCCAACCCATTGTCTTTAGTGTATCTCCAGAAATCTGATCAATTCCAGCCGCTTTTCTAGTTTTCAACTTTTGTATCTTATTGTAAATGTCATTGTTATCATATGTAAATTTAAATACTTCATTGGCCATAGTCTCCTCCTCTATCTTGATATTTTCCTTTTAACCAACACTCTTTACATACTGCTGACTGAATACTTCTGCCTTTTGAAGATCCTCACATACACACTCCCCTTGTTCATTAATTATTCCTGGAATGTCCTTTGTGGAACCTGTTTCTGCCTTAAAATACCTATATATACCCTTCCATTTTTCACTAAAATTTGTATGACTGCCAATTATACTTGCCATCATGTTATCCTTAGCTGCCTTCTTTGCTAGATTCAGTTTTCTTATGTTCCTTCAATTTCTCCTTACTTTCACAGCCATTTCTAACTCTATTTCTTTCCAGTCTGCACCTCCTTCTTAGTCTCTTTATTTCTCTATTATAATAAGTTGGGTCTTTACCATTCCTTATCTCTGTTAAAGGTACAAACCTGTTTTTGCATTCCTCAACAATTTCTTTAAACCCATCCCAGAGTCTGTTTACATTTTTATTTACCGTTTTCCACCCATCATAGTTACTTTTTAGAAACTGCCTCATGCCTGCTTTATCAGCCATATGGTACTGCCTAATAGAGCTACTTTTAAGACCTTCCTTTCTATCACATTTATTTTTGACTACGACAAAAACTGCTTCATGATCACTAATACCATCTATTACTTCAGTTTCCCTATAGAGCTCATCTGGTTTTATCAGCACGACATCCAGGATATTTTTCCCTCTGGTTGGTTCAATCAGCTGTCCTTCGCATATTAATTTATTTGCCATTTGTTGGTCATGCTTCCTGTCGTTCGCATTTCCTTCCCGATTGACATCTGGCAAATTCAGATCTCCCGCTACAATCACATTTCTTTCCATGTCGTTTCCCACATAGCCGACTATCCTATCAAATAATTCCGAATCCGCGTCAGTGCTACCCTTTTCCGGTCTGTACATTCCAAATATATCAAGTTGCCTATGAGCCTTACACCTAGAATTTCATATGTCTCATCTTTAACTTTTTCGTAGCTTACAAATTCTTCTTTCACCAGAATGAATACTCCCCCTCCCACTATCCCTATCCTATCTCTACAATACACACTCCAGTGCCGTGAGAAAAAAACTGCGTCCAGTACATCATTTCTCAGCCATGATTCAACTCCTATTACAGTATCTGTTAAATATATATCTATTAAATTACTTAATTCTATTCCTTTCTTTACAATACTTCTACAGTTCAACACTAACAATTGTATGTCATTCCCACTTGATTTCCAGTTCCCTGTTCCCTTATCACCACTCCCTAGGCCACCCTGTTTCCCTGAATGTACCGCTCTATTACCCTTCCAAACAAATTTCCTAACTTATACAACCACTGCAGTTTAAGTGAGGGCCATCTGAGCGCAGATCCCTATCTCCTACCCACCCATTAGGATCTAGAAATTTCACTCCCAGTTTCCCACATACCCACTCCATAGTCTCATTTAAATCTCCAATCACCCTCCAGTCAGTATCCCTCCTACACAGTATTCCACTAATAACAATCTCTGCTTTCTTAAACTTCACCTGTGCTGCATTTACCAGATCCCACACATCTCCAACTATGTTGGTACTTATATCAGCTTGCCTTACGTTGTTGGTACCAACGTGAAACACTACCACCTTCTCCTTCCCCTCCTCCCCCTCTTCTACTTTCTTTAACATCTGCCTTAACCTAATTCCTGGATAACACTCTACCCTGGTACCCTTTTCTCCACACACTTTCCTGACATGTCTAACGATAGAATCCCCCACGACCAGAGCTTCAACGCTACCCACCTCATTTGATCCCCTCCCCTCCTGGTCAGCCCTATCTTTCCTGATAGCTGCAGAAGCTACTTCCTCCTCCCTTTTCTCCTTCCCATGACCCTGTTCCACCTGTCTTTTCCTATCCTCTAGTCTACATTTCCCTTTCCTACCTTTTTCCTTCCTTCTACTTCCAAACTTCTCGGCAACAGTTCGCTGTTCCTCATCTTCCCTCGGTTGTTCTACCTGGAGTGACTCGTACCGATTTCGCACAGACACCTGTCCTGAATTTTGATCCTGAAAAGAGCCCTTAGCCTGCAATCTCCTTCCCCTTAGAACATTAGACCATCTGTCTTCTACAACTCCCCCCTTTCCTTCCCCTCCCTCTTGTACACCTACTGTAACCTGTACATTGTTTGAGGGAGTCCTATCTTTCTTCCTGTCTTCTGTGAGAATCCTAATTATCTCCCTCAAACTCTCCAACTCCTCCCTCATACCCCTCAATGTCTTGCCACACCCACAGTCGCGCTCCTTAGCCATTCTTATGGAAAAAATGAAAATAAAAATAAAATAACTTATTTGCAAAAAATAAAAGAACGGAGGTATATATTGTCTGGGATAGTACTCAATGATCACACAACAGTACAGTAATTAATATACAACTACACTATAATACTACTTAGTCGTACTCTATTTTTTATCCTACAACCCCTAACAAGATAAAAACTGATGTTAATTACTGAATATCGAAAGTAATAGACAAGAACTACACAATTCCAAACTGCAATTAAGCCTATCCTAATTACAACAAAAGAATTTTAGTAAGAGTTTCTACGTATACCTCTACTACACCAGTACTGCACAAATATTTTACAATAATAAAATAAGCACACTAAATTCTAAATTACTCGTATACTACTGTACAGTACACTACAGTAATTCTTAAACTACTTTCAGACGTATCCTAATTACGATACCGGTACTGTATGTCACTATTAAGCACAAACAGAAATGAAATTTGCAAGAAATACTGTTCTCAAAGATTACCAACAAAGCTAAATGCGTAGACAAATAATATTAGTACTACGCTCTAATAGATACACACGAAAGATTACACACGAATATAGCAGGCAAGATACGGCACTATCTAAATGTAGGCTACTGTATCTATACTGCAGTGTATCTACACTACAATTTTCAGCTGAAGTGTGGTTATATGAACTTTTACCACTGGTGGATTAGTACTATTTTCCCTGCTACGTGGGGCGGAGAATAAAAGTGTCCTTAAATGCTAAGAATAAGAGTTTTCCAGCTATAATTTCTGTCAAAACCATGCCATGTTCTATGGAATCGTATGCATTTTTGAAATCTACAAAGGTTATGATGGTCCTCTTCTGATTTCTCACTGATCATCTTTTTATTAGTGATTTTAGAATATAAATCTGCTCAGCACTTGATCGCCCTTTCTTGAATCCGGCCTGGTATTCACCAATTTGTTTATCTAGATGTGTTTCAAGCCTCCGTTGCAATGCTTTGGATAAGATTTTGTATGCTATAGGAAGAAGGGAGATACCTCTGTAGTTGTTGACATTAGTTTGGTCCCCTTTTTTGTGTAAGGGATGAATGAGTACATTCCTCCAATCACTTGGTATTTCTTCTTTTTCCCAAATAAAAGTGAATAATTCCTCTAATTTTTCCATTATATATTCACCTGCAAATTGGAATAACTCTGCAGTAATTGAATCTTTTCCAGGAGTGTTGTTGTTTTTTAGTTGCTTAATGATGTCCCTAATTTCTTCCTTATTTGGTGGTGTGCCCATTGCATTTTCTGACGTGTTCCCAAATAGCGTCAAAGTGGAGGTATGGACCACACATTCCAGAATTATATAAAATGAACCATAGGTTAAAACTTCACAGGAGGCCAAGACCAAGTAAAGAATGCACACATTTTAAAGGCTGTGAGGAGAGAACAGTATCAAATGATTTGTTTGAAATGAAACAAGTAAAATATAATATATTATTACTACACTTACTAATCGATTGAGATATAGAATGGACACAGATCATTTTAGCTGCGTCAGAAAAGAAGAATAGTTGCCGAGATAAACAAAATACGCAAATATTACCCGTTCAAAAAACAAAATACGCAAATATTACCTGTTCAAAAAAGAAGATACTGCATAATATATGTCCTACGATGTAGAAGATGTAGAAGAGAGGAATCGCGTTGTGAAATAAGCAAAATTTGAATTAATTACGTTCCCCATTTGGACTGATAAGGAGCAATAAGACACGTCAAGATATTAGAGCTTGGAGGACAGAAAAATAATCAAGAATCAGTTCCAAGAAGTGAAATTAAAAGATTCATAAGCCTTCAAGAACAGAATTATCATATAAAATTATAGATAAAAAAATAAGGCAAAGACAATAACGAAGATACACTGAACACAGTGTTAAATATTTGGCATAAATCAGATTAACAAGGAATATACAAGAGTACTGATGAGATATTTTGTTTCTAAGGAGCTACAAAATGAACTCTTACTCGTTGGAATTATTTTCTGTTAATACTAGTTCAAGCAAGAAGTTGATCATGACTTGCTAATTTCGGGGTAGACTGACCTGGAGATGAACATGTAACCAGCCAGCAGACCCATAGATCCAGCGAGCTGAGGACCAGAGATGTAGCACGGAGAGCTACAAAAATCATCATACCCGCTGAATGACAAGCTAAGTTTGCTGAACATTGGTTTTTAATTAAGTTAGTTGTAATAATCTCGTAAAGTTTATAATAAGTGTGAAGTATTTAAGATAGCAAGTGACTCAGTGAAGTGCAATGTTTTGAATTATATCTTACGAAGTTAAGTTGTGACAAGATTGATATATTACAAGTAATAAATCTCATTGTAGACCGTATTGGACATCAGATATGAACATTAAAACAAGAATAATAGTTAACACCACCTTTCCAATACTTATCTTTCCTATATTTAGGAAATAAACATTACAACAGGCGTTGTAAGATGGGACATGTTTCGCTTAACAGTGGTAAGCATCATCAGCCGAAAATAAATCTTAGCCTAAAGTTAGGTCAGGGCCCTGAACCTAGTGTCCTTAACATATATGGCACTCTAAGAATCAACATTTATATTTGATACTACACTGCCAACTCTATGTTGCACCTTACGTTTTTACCTCTGGCAACACGATTACGTGTTTTTTCTAACTCAGCCATGATGAACACTCTTACATATTTTCACGCTTGTTTTTATGTTTGATCATTCTGATTGACTGACTGGTAACAATGATATCCTAATGATTTTAATTATTTCACTACCATCTCTGTATTATAGCCTACTTTCTGTTCTTATCCTCTGTCTCAACTCGATTGTGTTTTTTCTCTTAGCCATGTTGTAACATTCCATGTTTTTTCACACTAGTTTTAAGCCTATTTTCATTTTACAAATATAAATGTTGATTCTTAGAGTGCCATATATGTTAAGGACACTAGGTTCAGGGCCCTGACCTAACTTTAGGCAAAGATTTATTTTCGGCTGATGATGCTTACTACTGTTAAGCGAAACATGTCCCATCTTACAACGCCTGTTGTAATGTTTATTTCCTAAATATAGGAAAGATGAGTATTGGAAAGGTGGTGTTAACTATTATTCTTGTTTTAATTTACTAAACGTCGGCACAATCCTTGATTGGCAACTAGTGTTGTGGCCTCATTTAGTTCTATACCTCTTATTTTTAAATCGTTAGAAACTGAGCCTAACCATCGTCGTCTTGGTCTACCTCTACTTCTCTTACCCTCCATAGCAGAGTCCATTATTCTCCTAGGTAACCTATCCTCATCCATTCGCCTCACATGACCCCACCACCGAAGCCGGTTTATGCGTACAGCTTCATCCATCGAGTTCATTCCTAAATTAGCCTTTATCTCCTCATTCCGAGTACCATCCTGCCATTGTTCCCACCTGTTTGTACCAGCAATCATTCCTGCTACTTTCATATCTGTTACTTCTAACTTATGAATAAGATATCCTGGGTCCACCCAACTTTTGCTCCCATAAAGCAAAGTTGGTCTGAAAACAGACCGATGTAAAGATAGTTTTGTCTGGGAGTTGACTTCCTTCTTACAGAATACTGTTGATCGCAACTGCGAGCTCACTGTATTAGCTTTACGACAACTTGATTCAATCTCACTTACTATATTACCATCCTGGGAGAACGCACAACCTAAATACTTGAAATTATTGACCTGTTCTAGCTTTGTATCACCAATCTGACATTCAATTCTGTTGAATTTCTTACCTACTGACATCAATTTAGTCTTTGAGAGGCTAATTTTAATACCCTACTCATTGCACCTATTTTCAAGTTCCAAGATATTAGACTGCAGACTTTCGGCACAACCTACCATTAAGACCAAGTCATCAGCATAGGCCAGACTGCTTATTACATTTCCACCTAACTGAATCCCCCCTTGCCAGTTTATACCTTTCAGCAGATGATCCATGTAAACTACGAACAGCAAAGGTGAAAGATTACAGCCTTGTCTAACCCCTGTAAGTACTGTAATGTGAAAATGGGAACTAATATTTACTGGACATAACTGAATTATTACATCAAAGCATCTAAGTGTATTTATTTATTCATCTGTCATGTCGACTTGTGTATCCAGCCGTTATCTGTATTATCGGCCATTGTTGGAACTGTTTCCTAACTGTGGAAGTTACCAGACCAATTTAATTCAAGTTATCTATCCATTATTGTCAGGCATTTGACTGGACTCTGTAATGCGCCGAATTATCATTTGTATCTTCTGCGCATTTTCGCGGTGCACGCATTGAATTATGGGACTGCCTAATCGCCTAGCTCGGTGTGAGCTCAGTAGTCTGCAGTAGTCTGCTTGCCGTTATTCTCCAAGATGGCTGTGTTGTATGAAGCTCCCAAGCAGACGGCTTGGCGAAAAGGGAAAGCTATTATAATGGAGCTTGACTCCGGCGGTTAAAGAGTAATGTGAGGGCTAGGCCCTGTGTTTTTTTTTGAAGTTATCCAGTGTGCTCCAACCTTAATATTTTCTTAATGTAACATGTAAACTTGGTGCTGTGTGTTAACCGTTATCGGTATTAAAAGTTTCAAGTGTCTTGTAAGTTTGGATATCGTTACTCCAAGTAAGTACTGAAAATTATAATTTATTGAAGGGATCCCATTCGTTCAGGCACCAGTGTGAGTAATTTCATCGTGGACATGAGCAACATTATAAACGACAATTTTGGTATAGTGCAACCTTGTAAGCAAAATTTGATATCTGTTTGAACCGAACCGGTTGGAAAAAGAAAATTTAATGTAATGTAGGGAGCTCGGGATCGCTAGTTATGCATCTATGAGGTGATATTTTGTGTAAGTGATTTTGTCTTACGTTTTTGTCGGGGTCCATTATTGCCAACTGTGTTTCTTGATGTTCATTTTGATGACGATGATTATTATTATTATTATTATTATTATTATTACCTTTTTTTGGTAATTCATTTTGGTGCGTGTTTTCTCCCTTAGTTTTTTTTCTGGTTGGTTGTAATTGCTGTCTGATTTTGTCCTATTGCCTTCGTGGCTGGTTATCTGTACGTAATGATTATCGCGTTGTTACGGGCCTTAATTAATGACACCTCATATTCGCATCGTAGCGCATTCCACGGCCCCCTCTGTTCTAAAGTATGTAAATCGCTGGTGAATTGATTAAGTAAGGCTAATGTAAACTGGTACTATCACCTCTTGGATAAATAATAATAATTATTATTATTATTATTATTATTTTAATAACTTAAAATCTTAAAATTGAAATTTGCTGGTCGAAATTAAGTTTAATAATGGGAGTTTTCTTTCGTTGTCTTATTATCTTTTCTCCCATTGTTTGGGTTCCTTGCTTTTGTCTTTATTACGTCATGTCATCCCTTCTTATCTATCTGAAGATACGTTAATATTTTGGGTGGCTTTAATGATTATTATGGGATCTTGGCTTCGTGTCGGTAACGGGTAGCTCTTGTTGGGTGCTTCAGTGTTCCTTAATTATTTTTATGAGTGCACCGTTAATTGTAAATTTCCTTTAATATACTTCATTTTGTTGGGATTGCTGTGCACTATTATTTTATTGTGTTTTCATCTAGCTCGTTTCTTTTGTGTAATGTTTATTCACGGTTGGAGCCACAAAATTTTCTTCTTTTTCGTGTGTCCTTGTGTGCGTCTTGTAACTTAGTATTTTAGTAGTGTAGCAAATTTCAGTTTTAAAGTGATTTTATATCGCGGGCCCGCATATCGGTTGCAACCAATTTTTAAATAATATTATTTTCTGTATGTAAGGTAATGAGTTATCAATGAATTTTCAAACCTTAATTTCGGCGGAAGCCTATGTTAATGTGAACTTCATTTCTCCTTAATTTCAACTTTATTTTAAAATACTGTTTTCCTCATCTAGTTTGATTGCATTTTTAAATTTTAGAAAAAGAATTATATATTTTTTTATTATTGTTCTTATTTTATACCATTTTCAAATTACATTTGCTTAGTAAATTTTCTTCATTTCAAATTTATCTGGTGTGTCATTTAGTAGCTAGCAATATTTACCTGGCAACCTGTCAAAGTTATGTAAGATCCTGGCCTTTATAATTCTCGCTTTGCCTTCCACGCTTCATATTTTTAAATGCTACTGCCTTTCGGTAAGTATTGTGCTTGTTTTCTTCTTGATGTTTGTGCTTTTCTTTTGAATGTTTGGTTTTCTGATTGGTAAGGTTGCAGTAGTGAGTGGTAGCATTCGCTGTGGTTGTTGTTGTTGTTCTAACAACCTTATAAGTTGCCCGGGTCAGTATTGCTGGCTGCTAAAAGTGACCAACCTTTTAAACTAAAAAATTGTAAAACTGAGATGGACCAAAATAATTCCTTCCTATGTATGTTTCATGTGTAATCGAGACTTGCTTGTTGCTGCCTTCTTGGCCTTGGAGTATGGCGTGGCTCTGTATCTGTGCACTTGCTGCTTGTTTTGTTTACCATGTTCCGTGGTCATGGAATCCTGTTGGTTTTGGGTCTGCTTATTCTATACCTGCCATGTAGGGGTAAGTTGAAGACCATTCTCACCTTTATTAATAATGAATTTGAAATATTTACTTAATTTACTTTCTGATTTAAATAATTGAAAGTTTCTTCCACATGTTACCTTAATGATGTGATGTTCTTTGACCTTGTTATCTGCAGCTTCTTGGTATACTATAGGTCTTGCTGGAATTGCTGTGCCTGTCCTTGGTGGGATTTACTTGGATTAATTTGTGTTGGGTTTTGGAACTGTTGTTGTGACCCTGATTTAAATTCTAAGTGATGTTTTTATTCCAGTTTCATCCATGGTCCAGAGTGTCTGATATGAATTTGTATTGTAATAAAATTTTCTCTTGCAGTGACTGTGTACCCACCTCGCTGTTTGGCCTGAACATGTGAAATTGATTCACAATCTTGACCCATGGTGACTCTCTCCTTCCACTTTTATTTTTACCGTTCTGCCTTGTCCAGGTTACGATGTGTCATGTGTTATTATTCTGAGTTTATTTAATGTGGTGAGTTCTCATGTGTTGGTGATTCTTGCTTATGTAGGCCTATATTGGTTCATATCTGGGTCATGTGCTGTGGGATTTCTTCCTATTTTACCTTGTGTGGTCTTGTGCATGTTCCCGTTCTTGATATGGTGTTGTTGTAGGTCTGTATTGAACTCGTGGATGATTATGTCATGTGATTATGGTGTATTGATGGGAATCTCACTTGAATTTGTTGTGTTTAATGCTATTTGTGTAACCTTGGGCAGTCTTCTTATTGTCATATACTTTGAAAAGCTTTTCCTGATTGAACGGTGATAGGCTACGTCTGTATGGTTCATCTGAGATGGTATTATCTTTTTAATTTGATGTGTCCATGTCAGGTAGCTCTGTCAGTTCTGTTGTGGAGTGATTAATTTCAGTACCTGATGTTATTCATGTCTTGTCCTTTTGGTACTACTCATCACCTTTCATTCACCTTCTCCTGCTGTGTGCATGTACTTCACTCATGTGGTCTTGTTGTAATGAGGTGTGGTCTTAATTTCCTTGTGAATCTGTGGTTTGTTTGACTTGGTTAATTGTAGTAATTGTGTATTAGCTTCTTCCCCTTGCATATTTTCTGTCAGGTGTCAGTGTACTAAACTCTTGCTCTGGGTTTCATTCTCTGCTGCTCATTATGTGTGACTAGTGTCACGCATGTGTGTGATCTTCTGGTGCTGGTTAATGATATCAGTTTTGGCCATGTGCTTGAGTGAATTTTCATTCTTCCTGATTTTTCGTTGCTAGTCCTGGTGGGTTGCTGCATGTGTTGATTCTTGGTTGTCCTTTTCTGTTGTCGTTATACCCATGTGTTGTTACTGGTACTTCATGGCAGTTGTGTGGATTCATTTCTGAGTTCTGGTGTGGAGTACAGCTAGCTTATAGCTAAACGACCCTTCGTTTTTACTGTGTCTTCATGTTGGGATTTTGGTTGTGAGTTTCGCAATTGTTGTGTTGTTACTGGTGGCGTTCTTTATCTAATTATGGTGGAATCTGTTCTGAAATTAACCTTCTGTAGTAAATCTTCCTTCCTGTTCATTTTCTGTGGGTTATGGGAGTGTAATTGGTAAATCTTGTCATTTTGTGAATGTACACTGGCCTGATCATGTCTTCATTTGATGTCTAGTGGTATGAGAGCTTATGTCGCTTCTGATTTGTATCCGTGGATCAGATGCTGTATGTGATCTGCTGTTATTGTGAAAAATTTGTGTACGAGAAATTTTCCTTGTACCTGGTGCCCGTCACTGTGTAACGTCTTCCGTTTTATCTTATTTACATATGGTATTCCTTTGTTCATGCCTTCCGTAGTTCCTCATCTGGTTTAGTAAGGTAACCCCTTGTAACTCTGTCGCTTCTGGCTCTACCCTGCATGTTTTTGCAACACTATATCGTTGCCTGGTTGTCATCTGACTGTTCTGGGTTCTATTCCAGTGAGTATGGGATCATTTGGTGTAAATCCGGTACTGTCGCTAAAATTCCTTGTCCGTCGTTGGGGTATGGGACCCGACTGATTGACTGAAGGTTCTTCTCCATCAACTTATGCGCCTTGTCATCGTGTAACCTATCACTTCTTCATCGTTTATATTTTATTATATCCCGTGTATTCCGACTGGCTGGTAGGGTGTTTGTGGTGATTGGCCTAATCACACAGGGTGGACTGTTGTTTTGCCACCATATTATTAGTCCTGGGTTATCCAGAGGTTCTTCTGAACACTTGATGGTTGTGATAATACACCTGTGCTCAGTATATTCAAAGATTATTTATATGAAGGGGTAACTTTCCCTGAATTTTGGCCCTTGTTATGCTGCGTTGAGCTGGTTCTGGTGGATGTAATATCTTTTCCATGTTTTTCTCAGTTGTTCTCTATCGTCCTGACTGTAATTGTTGGCTGTCATGTGGTTGTTGGCCTCGGTAATGGTTGCATGGTGATCTCTTGCGGACACACATTGTGTACACCCCTCCACCTATTATTATACCGGTTAAGTCTCCAGTTATTGCCATCGTTGCTTCTTATTCTTGGTCGATTATCCATGTGATTGCTAAGTTATGGTTGCGGATGGTTGTGTTTATTGTGAAAGTTTCTGCCTCTGCGTCACCTGTTTTCCTAATCTTCATGTTCTGGGCTACCTGTTTTCTGTACATGGTTTGTCAGTATGTGCTCTGCTGCCTCCATTTAGTAATATCCTTTTGCTTTGTTACCTCTCTGATTCCCCCTGGTCATTTATCTTTCATGTTCTTGGTCTTAAGGATCTTTCTGGTATCTGTACTGTCCTGTGGAATTATGTAATGTGTGGAAGTATGCTAGTATTTCATGTAAATGAATGTGAAAACTATAATGGTCTTCGACCTATCAATTTGTTGAGTCTATTGAATTTTACTTAACTTGCTGGGACTAAAACCACTGTAACTTGCCACTGGATTCCATGAACCACCTTAAATATTCAAAATTACATTTCTGATCTCTTGTGATTAGTCTCGGTACTAGTATATTGAAGTCTTGGAATATTTCAGTTGAGTTATTTTTCACTTTTCTTAATATGTAAGTCTTATTCAAAGGTTGGATGGATAATACTATAACTCATGAATTGGTAATTCAAAAATTTGTGTATGTTTGCTTACTAGTCAACAAAAGGATGTAAAACAACCTCGTTATTTTGGTAATTCTTCAAATGCCGATACAAACTATGTGGTCTGGTATAATGACGTTAACGGTGTTACTTATGTGTTTAACTCGGGTGCAAAATTGGAGCTATTATCGCTGGTAAATTTGGACATGTGGAACTTGTGTAACTCCTCGAAACATAATGATATATTACTAAGGTGTCCTGGAAAACTAGTTGGAAAACTTTTGTGGTCCCTAACATTTGTGGTTGAATCATTTCCGTTTATTATGGTCTGCTATGTACACTTGGACCCTCTCTTTCTGCTCCTGTGTGTGGTGTTCCAGTTATTTGCGCGCGCGAGCACCCATGCATCTGCTGATCGGAGATCTAATGTGTGTGAAATCTGTGGTTCCCTACTGCACTCTGTACTGGTATGATAATCCTACTCTGTGTCATGTACTGTCAACTTGTGTGGTGTGTGATGAGACGCTGGCCACGTTGCATCCCATTCTGTTCACACTCAACATGTAATCTGCTAGTATTGTGTGAAGGTCAACATTCCTGCAACCAAGTAAGACCATTCCTTGTTATTTGAACCAAAAAAAAAAAAAAAAAAATTTGGTGTCTCTCTTCCTGTATCCAACGTATGAAGATTTGTTTGGACATTGAAATTATACCATTGGCATGCTATCCATTGTTTTGGACTTGCGCCTCCCCTGTGTTCTGGCTTCGGGAGGGGAGGACTGTAATGTGAAAATGGGAACTAATATTTACTGGACATAACTGAATTATTACATCAAAGCATCTAAGTGTATTTATTTATTCATCTGTCATGTCGACTTGTGTATCCAGCCGTTATCTGTATTATCGGCCATTGTTGGAACTGTTTCCTAACTGTGGAAGTTACCAGACCAATTTAATTCAAGTTATCTATCCATTATTGTCAGGCATTTGACTGGACTCTGTAATGCGCCGAATTATCATTTGTATCTTCTGCGCATTTTCGCGGTGCACGCATTGAATTATGGGACTGCCTAATCGCCTAGCTCGGTGTGAGCTCAGTAGTCTGCAGTAGTCTGCTTGCCGTTATTCTCCAAGATGGCTGTGTTGTATGAAGCTCCCAAGCAGACGGCTTGGCGAAAAGGGAAAGCTATTATAATGGAGCTTGACTCCGGCGGTTAAAGAGTAATGTGAGGGCTAGGCCCTGTGTTTTTTTTTTTTTTTTTTTTTTTGAAGTTATCCAGTGTGCTCCAACCTTAATATTTTCTTAATGTAACATGTAAACTTGGTGCTGTGTGTTAACCGTTATCGGTATTAAAAGTTTCAAGTGTCTTGTAAGTTTGGATATCGTTACTCCAAGTAAGTACTGAAAATTATAATTTATTGAAGGGATCCCATTCGTTCAGGCACCAGTGTCAGTAATTTCATCGTGGACATGAGCAACATTATAAACGACAATTTTGGTATAGTGCAACCTTGTAAGCAAAATTTGATATCTGTTTGAACCGAACCGGTTGGAAAAAGAAAATTTAATGTAATGTAGGGAGCTCGGGATCGCTAGTTATGCATCTATGAGGTGATATTTTGTGTAAGTGATTTTGTCTTACGTTTTTGTCGGGGTCCATTATTGCCAACTGTGTTTCTTGTTGTTCATTTTGACGACGATGATTATTATTATTATTATTATTATTACCTTTTTTTGGTAATTCATTTCGGTGCGTGTTTTCTCCCTTAGTTTTTTTTCTGGTTGGTTGTAATTGCTGTCTGATTTTGTCCTATTGCCTTCGTGGCTGGTTATCTGTACGTAATGATTATCGCGTTGTTACGGGCCTTAATTAATGACACCTCATATTCGCATCGTAGCGCATTCCACGGCCCCCTCTGTTCTAAAGTATGTAAATCGCTGGTGAATTGATTAAGTAAGGCTAATGTAAACTGGTACTATCACCTCTTGGATAAATAATTATTATTATTATTATTATTATTTTAATAACTTAAAATCTTAAAATTGAAATTTGCTGGTCGAAATTAAGTTTAATAATGGGAGTTTTCTTTCGTTGTCTTATTATCTTTTCTCCCATTGTTTGGGTTCCTTGCTTTTGTCTTTATTACGTCATGTCATCCCTTCTTATCTATCTGAAGATACGTTAATATTTTGGGTGGCTTTAATGATTATTATGGGATCTTGGCTTCGCGTCGGTAACGGGTAGCTCTTGTTGGGTGCTTCAGTGTTCCTTAATTATTTTTATGAGTGCACCGTTAATTGTAAATTTCCTTTAATATACTTCATTTTGTTGGGATTGCTGTGCACTATTATTTTATTGTGTTTTCATCTAGCTCGTTTCTTTTGTGTAATGTTTATTCGCGGTTGGAGCCACAAAATTTTCTTCTTTTTCGTGTGTCCTTGTGTGCGTCTTGTAACTTAGTATTTTAGTAGTGTAGCAAATTTCAGTTTTAAAGTGATTTTATATCGCGGGCCCGCATATCGGTTGCAACCAATTTTTAAATAATATTATTTTCTGTATGTAAGGTAATGAGTTATCAATGAATTTTCAAACCTTAATTTCGGCGGAAGCCTATGTTAATGTGAACTTCATTTCTCCTTAATTTCAACTTTATTTTAAAATACTGTTTTCCTCATCTAGTTTGATTGCATTTTTAAATTTTAGAAAAAGAATTATATATTTTTTTTATTATTGTTCTTATTTTATACCATTTTCAAATTACATTTGCTTAGTAAATTTTCTTCATTTCAAATTTATCTGGTGTGTCATTTAGTAGCTAGCAATATTTACCTGGCAACCTGTCAAAGTTATGTAAGATCCTGGCCTTTATAATTCTCGCTTTGCCTTCCACGCTTCATATTTTTAAATGCTACTGCCTTTCGGTAAGTATTGTGCTTGTTTTCTTCTTGATGTTTGTGCTTTTCTTTTGAATGTTTGGTTTTCTGATTGGTAAGGTTGCAAGTACCCTGAACCAAGAACTCATTCTACCATCAATTCTCACTGAAGCCCAATTGTCAACATAAATACCTTTGATTGATTTTCATAATCTACCTTTAATTCCATAGTCCCCCTGTATGGCGAACATCTTTTCCCTTGGTACCCTGTCATATGCTTTCTCTAGATCTACGAAACATAAACACAACTGCCTATTCCTCTCGTAGCATTTTTCAATTACCTGGCACATACTGAAGATCTGATCCTGACAGCCTCTCTGTGGTCTGAAACCACACTGGGTTTCATCCAACTTCCTCTCAACGACTGATCGCACCCTTCCTTCCAAGATGCCAGTGAATACTTTGCCTGGTATACTAATCAATGAGATACCTCAATAGTTGTTACAATCCTTCTTGTTCCCTTGCTTATAGATAGGTGCAGTTACTGCTTTTGTCCAATCTGAAGGTACCTTACCAACACTCCATGCTAATCTTACTACTCTATGAAGCCATTTCATCCCTGCCTTCCCACTATACTTCACCATTTCAGTTCTAATTTCATCTATTCCTGCTGCTTTATGACAATGGAGTTTATTTACCATCCTTTCTACTTCCTCAAGCATAATTTCACCAACATAATTTTCCTCCTCCCCATGAGCTTGGCTGTTCACACCACCACCAGGATGATTTCCTTTTACATTGAGAAGATGTTCAAAATATTCCCTCCACCTCTCCAATGATACCCTGGGATCTATTATGAGTTCACCTGAATTCCTCAAAACACTGTTCATTTCCTTTTTCCCTCCCTTCTGAAGATTATTACTGTCCAGAAAGGTTTCCCTGCTGCTTGACCTAGCCTTTCCAGGTTGTTACCAAAATCTTCCCATGACTTCTTTTTGGATTCAACAACTATTTGTTTCTTTCAACTACGTACAAATCCCTGTCTGCCTTGGCCCTTGTTTGGAGCCATTTCTGATAAGCCTTCTTTTTACGTTTACAAGCTGCTCTCACTTCATCATTCCACCAAGATGTTCGCCTTTTCCCATCTTTACACGCCATTGTTTCTACGACAGCATCTCTGTATGCCACCCATTCACTTTCTATATCCTGAACCTGCTTACTGTCTACTGTTTGAAACTTCTCACTAATCATATCCATGTACTTCTGTCTAATTTCCTTGTCCTGGAGATTTTCTACCCTTATTCGTTTGCAGACAGATTTCACTTTCTCTATCCTAGGCCTAGAGATACTTAGTTCACTACAGATCAGATAGTGGTCTGTGTCATCGAAAAATTCGCGGGAAACTCGTACATTCCTAACAGATTTCCTGAATTCGAAGTCTGTTAAGATATAGTCTATTATGGATCTGGTACCCCTAGCAGTGAATAGCCTTATGCTTGAAGAATGTATTCGTAACAGCTAAACCCATACTAGCACAGAAGTCTAGCAAATGCTTCCCATTCCCATTAGCTTCCATATCTTCCCCACATTTACCAATCACCCTTTCGTATCCTTCAGTTCTATTCCCAACTCTCGCATTGAAATCGCCCATTAGCACTATTCTATCCTTGCTGTTGACCCTGATCACGATGGCACTCAATGTTTCATAAAACATGTCAACTTCATCCTCATCTTCACCTTCACATGGTGAATACACGGACACAATTCTTGTCCTAATTCCTCCAACTGACAAATCTACCCACATCATTCGCTCATTTACATGCCTAACAGAAACTGTGTTGCGTGCAATGGTATTCCTGATAAAGAGCCCTACCCCAGACTCTGCCCTTCCCTTTCTAACACCCGTCAAGTACACTTTATAATCTCCTATCACTTCCTCGGTATCTGCCCTTACCCGAATATCACTTACTCCTAGCACATCCAAATGCATCCTCTTTGCTGACTCAGCCAGTTCTACTTTCTTTCTTCCATAAGCCCCATTAATGTTGATAGCTCCCCATCAAATTCCATTTCGTTCGCCAAGTTGTTTCCAAGGAGTCCCTCGCCTGTCAAATGGGAGTGGGACTCCGTTACTCCCATAGGTCTGAGGCTTGCTTAAAATGTTCTGAGCTCGGTAAATTCATGAAGCAGGATGCTGCCCTATTTACACATAGTCCAAGTGTGGATCGCTCCTCTAACAGGTTATGGACCACCGGTGAATTGTATAGTCCTAGCCGCCTGAGCACAAGGAGGGCCATGACCCAGGATGTGTCCGAGATGCCCACTCCCATTCCTTAGCAACTGGTATCCCGACTCTCAAGACCACTTTCTAGGCCACTCATCCGTTGCCCAAGGTTCACGAACTAGAACGTGACTACAGTAACCCACAAACATGAAATATTAATAGCAAATATCATACAAAGGTGATGCACGAAATGAAAAATGAAATGAGTGTGTAGCTATGTAGATTAACACCGACGTCGGAGATAATATTGAGCTATCATATTTAAAATGGAGAGGAGTCACTTAGATTAATTTGTCATTGCAAGTGAGGCTTTATGTAAAGTCAGACACGTAATGAGAGGATGTCAACAAGAATAATTAAGAACTAGTTAAGAGTTAGTAATGAGGTTTAGATTATTTTTATATATGAAAGATAGGTGCCAAGATTATAGATGGCAATAGGGATTAGTAAAGTTAGCATGCCATTCAACGAAAACATTAAAGAAGATGCAATATACATAAAACAATTTAGATTACGAGACTTGGAAAGAAAACCTTTAAAGATGAATTAAGTGTATATTAATCAGTGATATGATTGATTTTATTTCTTTTAAATTTATTTATTATTTAACCCTTACCACTCGTCTGTCGGGTGAGGCCCGACATTACGATATTCCCGTTCTGGTTGCATGTCAGAGGAGACCCAACATGACATTTTATCGCTTACCGCTCGTCTGCCGTCTCTTAGCCGACAAAATACATGATGATATACTGGACTGCCATCTTTTGGTTCCACTTTGACAGTCAGTCAAAAATCTATTATTTAGATGGCAGTGTAGTCTTCATTTGTCCACTCACGCACACTAAAGCTCGAGCGACAGTAAACAAACATAGTCGCCATGTGTTCTTCTAGTCATATATATATTGTATATGTCAAGCAATACACGAAACCATAGTATTTTCGCACCTCTGCTCCTATTGAATATGTCTAATAGCATTTCACGATGCCTAAAAGTGAATTGACGATGGGTGGTTTGTGTACCATAACCCAACATGAACCTGATGCTGACAGCTGGCACAGTTATAAATCAACGGATCCAGATTTCAAGAAATCACTGTTTACAGTGGTTTCAGCCTACAAACTACCCTGAGGTATGAAACCAGACTGAATAGAGTTTTTCAATTGCTTTTTAGCTATAATTTGTACACTGAAATTATTAACGAAATCAATCGGTATGCGATATTGATGATGATAATAATAATAATAATGATGCGAAATAATTTGTCTTAAATTCCACATATTGCTTTTATTTGCTCCAGTATAGCTTGCTGCTAATGTGTATAGTCTAACTACATCATTTAAAAGCAAGTGCTATCTCCAAAATCGTGAAAGATGAATACAGATCATATAAGATAAAAATGTACATTTAAAATACGAGTAGTAGAGACAACACAGAGAACCTTAATTCGAGGGGTAAGGGTTAATGATGTAAATAAATAACTTAACATTTTTATATGAAATGAGACGTTAGCTCATGTCAGGTTTGAAATTCAACTTTATTAAGCCAGTGCTGACTTAAATGAAACGAATACATGGTATTGATTTATATTATTATTTATAGGACAGATATTGGAAAAACTTACTTTCGCTTTTCTTCATAATTCAATTAAATTAATAAACGTATTATTGATTTTTAAATATGTAAGTAATTTATAGATAGTTGTCGTAGGTTAATTTAGATTTAAGTTGATTTTTGCTATTTATCATGGTACTTGCAGTGATAGAACATGCGATGTGATGGAGACATTAATTTGGAGATGAATTATTTTAGTACCCGGTCAATTTTCTCTTTGAATTTATGTAAAGCCGAGTTATTTCATGAAGATTTACCCTGAGATGTTAACGAGCCACCGGAGTATTTTTTGTGTGTCGTACCTGGACGCAGGATGGGCGCAGTGGTAATGAATCCTTCAACTTGAATTGAGGCTCTCGAAACAGCAATCCATCTTCAGGAGGTTTACAGTTCAGAAGATTCTGGAAATAGTTGGGCAGATACTCGCAATTCTTCTTGTCACCAATAATGAGTTTCCCTTGTTCACTTTTAAAACATAGATTACCTGGGGAGAATTTTTTGATTTTGTTTTTAAACCTTCTATAGAAATCATTTGTGTTATTTCTCTTGAAATCTTCCATGTTGTACAGCTGTTCTTACTCGTACTTTCTTTTCGTATTTTTCGCTGTGTGTTTCCATTATTCCTTAAAGTCTTTGAAATTCCTTTGATTAGTACATCATTTATTCCATGCTTTAGACCTTTCCTGCAAGGCTACTTCACAATCATCATTCCACCATGGATGTAACAAAGAGCAGCCATGTAGAACAAAATGTTACATCCTTGAAAGAAAAAAGATTGAATGAAATTTCTGTAATATTCTGTACCTTCTCAGCAAAATGAACTTTGGTGAAAGACTGTGAGGTGAGCTACTCATCATGCCCTAATATATCAATTGTTGTATTAACCCATTTTCAGGCTGGAAGTGAGAGTTTGATTGTATTTTACACTTTTGGTAAATAATTCTGGAAGATTTTCAGATATCTATTGTATTCAGTCAACATATTGAGATACTTCTTAACTTGAAGTGTGAGTGCATTTGGGGGTGGTGGTGTAATGTTTTGGATTGGGATTATGCCTGGCCATCGGACACCTTGGATACTAATTTATGTGACAGTAACTGCCTAGCGGTACAACGTTAAAATTAGTTGATCATTTGTACATCCTTCGGGGAAGAATATGGTTCTAAATTCATTTTTGTTGATAACAGTACTCACCTGACCAAGGTGCATCATGAGAGAGGTGGGTATTAACCATATAAATTGGCCGGCTAATTCGCCGTACATGAACAAAGTTGAGCAGGCAAGTAACAAGTTGAGAACGTCTGTTTTTCATAGTCCATGAACTCTTCGGATACAGTAGAACCTCGTTAATTCAAAGTCGTTGGGACGCAAAAATCAGACTTCAAATTACGTGATTTCAAATTAACTGCCAACACGTACCTCAGAAATTCCAACACTTGCGGCATCACAATATATTCTAAGACCCATTACTGTATGCAATTAACCCTGATTCACAGTTTAAAGCTCTCAAATGCCATGGAAAAAAATAATTTCCACAATGTGTCCAACAAGGTGCATTTTCAGTATTCAAGCAATGCACTTGGATAACTCACCAGGAAACATAACCTCACTCAATGAAAACAAAAGGAAGAAAACATGATTCACAGATGAGGAGAAATCTATACTGGTTCCCCTGTGCAAGTGCTTTATTCATTGGATTACTGTACTGTATGCATTTTAGATGCCTTGTCAGCTTCGTCACAATTGACTCCACCCATCCTCTCCTCCCTTCCACACTCCCCTATTCCTTCCCCTCCGAGTTCACTGCCGCCTCTGCAGCACAGTTACAACACCAGAATCAGAGCCAACAGAAGGGCAGCAACCAATACAACAGTAGATAACAAATAACTTTCAACTAACATGTAAGTCCTCATCTGTTTCAATTTATGTAATCCGTATTCTCTCCTTACGTTCAACTTCTTATTTAATCTTTTCCTTCTCTTACAGATAACATTATTTCAGTATCTACTGGCATTTTCTGGCAAGGTTTCAGCCAATAGTATTTCCTACGGTGCTAAGGGCCACTTACAAATTTCCAACTAATGCTTCTGTCTCACTTCATGCTGACGAATTCCATCAGCGGCTTTGGAGATATTATATTTATGACAATCATGTTTATTACAATTTATTAAATTTATTAAGATTCCTGAGTCCATATTGTCCAAGACTTGCAATTATTAAATAGGTTAATTATAATATGGTTTTTAAATCTTTATCATAGTTTTTATAATGTGTGTGACGTAGATAAACTTATATATGTTTGCCAATGTTTCCACTGTATATCAGCTGATGATGATGCAATATAAAGCGTCGAAACTAGTCCTGATAAAATAAATATACATGTTGTAATTTCATCTTAACAACATTTTTGGTATTGAATAAGGTGGATACGAATTTTAATAAATTGTAATCTTGGTTCAATATGGACGAATAATGAAATTTATATACTTAATCATGTTTATGCTTATGTTCACACCCTCATGTCGTTGGCTTTATATAATTACCACTTTGGTTTTCTACTAACATTTTAAATGAACTGTTTTAATTAGAATTTTAATGGAAGAAGTTTTAGTCTCCGACAAGATTTTAGTTTAATCATTGACAGTGTTTACATTAGCATCTTTATATATTGTATCATTTTTCACGTTTTTATGTCCCGAATTTTAATAACTGGCTAAACTTTTAGCTTCCACTTTTAATATTAGTTGTACTCTTGATTGTTTTTAGGCTGAAGATGCCCTTAATTGAGGGCGAAACATGTCCCATTTAACTGTGAGTCTATTTATGTAACAATTATAAGTGGAAATAAAAGTATTGATTAGGTGGATTAAATTAAAACACCTTTATTGTTGTTGAACTAAGTGGTATGTTCCGAACTGTCAGTGGAGAGATGGCGTGGGATGTCATTAGTAGACGAATTTGAGTGGCGTTTATAAAAGTAGGAAAGATCACAATATGAAGATAAAGTTGGAATTCAAGAGGACAAACTGGGGCAAATATTCATTTATAGTAAGGGGGGTTAGGGATTGGAATAACTTACCAAGGGAGATGTTCAATAAATTTCCAATTTCTTTGAAATCATTTAAGAAAAGGCTAGGAAAACAACAGATAGGGAATCTGCCACCTGGGCGACTGCCCTAAATGCAGATCAGTATTGATTGATTGACTGATTGAAGATTAGAGGGGGCGGGATGCAGGCAGCACAAACAAAACATGTTTCCCTGTTGTACTAATTTTAACAACAAGGCCTCTGCCCTACGGGCAAAGCCTTCGGCCTTGAGGACCCCAGTGCTTTCCTTCACTGCTATGAGCACCCCACCCCATCTCCTGCTGCTACCTCTGTCTTGTCTGTACCCTCGGTATCCAGAGCTACAGACCTACCTGTCATATATACTATGCATTTAAGAGGTACTCTCTGTAGGAAGACTTGAAAGACTCTAATGAGTTATTGCTGCTGATATTATTTGGAACAGAGTTCCATAATCTAGTACCCATCACAATAAATGAGCAATTACAGGCAGCTGACTTGCTAAAGTGAATGGCAAGTGTAGTGACAGAGCATGTATTATACTGGTGAAAAGAGGAAAGGTATATAAAATTTGATGACAGGTACTGGGGAGTTCTCTCAGTTATTGATCTGAACACGAACACTGCTACCTGAAGATTTCTGAGTTCCTTGAATTTCAGGAGGGAAAGTTGCTTGTGATAAGGTGTGACATGCGAGTCATATCTTAAGGAAAATATAAATCTGATGCAGGAATTCATGGTCCTTTATACCTTTCTCGTTTGTGATTTCATTGCATCTATGAATACAGCTTCACAGTAATAGAATATAGGGAGAACTAATCTTTTTATAAGCCTGATTTTTATATTTAACAGTGAAATGTTTTCGTGGTATTTCAGAGGATGGAGTGAGGCAGATAGGAGTGACATGTCCTCCATGACATCCTTCCCAAATTTTATATGAGGTGGCCTGCCAAATTCCATCTCTGGTGACATACTGTGTGCTTCATTCCTGATGTCTTCTGGCATGGGCTAAAAAGAATCTGTCATTTATATTTTGTATTTCATTCTCATCCCTTGCTCTGACAATATGAAAGTGATTGAGATATGAGCAGTGCTACTAACACCATTCCCAATACAGTCTTTGTTAGAAAGGGTGTGATACGGTCACTCATTTGGTTGGTTTGTGTGTACATTTCAGTGGTCATGAGAGATTGCTATGTAACAGCACTGTCTGGCTAGGAGAGATAAGCAAATGGAAAGCTAACTCATTCCTCATTTCTTTAGTATTCCTCTTCAGTGACACTTAGATCTCTATGGCAGCTGATGGCAGGTATGTTGAGGATCCTCCCGTGTCTTCAGGCTGAGCACTTCACAGAGAACAGGAGATATGTATTTCGTGCCGTGCTGTACTTTCCGATATTGCATGTAAAAAATAACGGTAATCAATTTTTAAATTTCTGAAATTTTCAGAATTGGTTTGTAGATAATGAATCATTATCATTATGTCGGTATATGTTCCTGGTGCTTCATAGTAATTTTAGAAGGTTTTTATGTTATATAATTGCTTAAGAATTAAAAAATATCCCTTAGCATTCAAACGGGACATCCTTCCCGCTCCTGAAGGTCTCTGTGCTGACATGTTGTAAGGATCCTCCATGGGTAGAAATTTTCAGAAAAAGAGAATGAAGTTTTGAAACAGACTCATTAGTAACTGAATTGCCGGATGTGTCTGAAGAATGTGCCTAATATACTAACTTTTCCACAGGACAGTTATCAGCTTGCATCAGAGGAGACACACTTGCAAGAAGAAATGAAATCAGAGTTGGCAGAGCCAGGACAAACAAAGATGTACACATTTGAGGTAATCTAATCTTTTGAGAATCACTTTTCGGGAAAAGGAAATTGTGAGAAAACTGCTGAACAGTTCTCAGTAAGTGACTCTTCATTTTAAAGCACACAAATTGAAGGTCGTCAGAAAGATGGATTTTTATGAGATTGCCATTTCTTTTACATAATTTTCATATTTTCTCTAAGTAGTTCAAAAATTTTATTCTAAGCACTCTATAGCAAGTAGCGTTGTTCTAAGTCCCTTCATTGCATGGCATGTGCCAGCTGGTTACATCACTTCTGCTATCTGGATTTAGGCTACAAGTGTGGCTATTGTTCTTTAGTTGTGTGTAGTGTTGTGATGTAGGGGTAGCGTGCCTGCCTCTTACCCGGAGGCCCCGGGTTCGATTCCCGGCCAGGTCAGGGATTTTTACCCGGACCAGAGGGCTGGTTTGAGGTCCACGCTGCCTACATGATTAGAATTGAGAAGCTGTCTGACGATGAGATAGCGACCCAGGTCACAAAAGCCAAGAATAACGGCCGAGAGGATTCGTCATGCTGACCACATGACACCTCGTAATCTGCAGGCCTTTGGGCTGAGCAGCGGTCACTTGGCAGGCCAATGCCCTTCAAGGGCTGTACTGTGATGGGGTTGGGTTTGGTTTGTGTGTAGTGAGGGAAGGCTTCAAAGTGGACATTCGAAGCTATTTCTTCAAATTGTCAAGCCAAGATATTCATGTTTGGCCAGGTCCTCTTTCTCGTAGCAGACTGTACTTCATTGAGTCCTCTTAATGTGACCATGTATTCCAGTGTCTTCATTTTAATTGATTTATGAGCTCTCTTTGACAAATGTTTTTTCTTTTTTGATTACTCCTCTTACTTCACATGGCTGTTCCACCAGATTTTGCATTCACAGCTATATCCACATCCTGAAACCTTGGAATCCTTTTCTTTTGTCTGGCTACTGGAATGTCTCGACCTCTACATGATTCAGTAGGATGGAGCGGACAGAGCTTGAGAGTTCCCACATGATCATGAAGTTGGACTCTGCTTTCTCTATCCAACATTTTATTACAATAGAACGGTCCTGTGTTACTCCCAAGATATACCATATATTGTCCCATCTTGATCTGCTGGTTGTTTACCATCAGGATTTCTGGTGGTGTAGGTTTCTTTGTTATAAACGTGTACATTGTCTTTCAGCTGTAATCCATGCTTCGTGACTCCAGTGACCCCCTGTGGGTAGGGAATGCAGACAAGGAATACACCCACGGTATCCCCTGCCTGTCTTAAGAGGTGACTAAAAGGGTCCCCAGGGCTCTCGACTCAGGAGCATGGGTTAGCAACCACGGGGCCCATGGCCGAGTCCTAGCATTGCTTCCATTTACTTGCGCCAGGCTGCTCACTTTCATCCATCCTGTCTGACCTCCCTTGGTCAATTCTTGTTCTTTTCTGACCCCGATGATATTAGAGCATTCAAGGCCTAGGATGTCTTCCTTGTTCGTCGGTTACTTCATTTTTGGAAGTGACAGACCCCTACATTTATTTTTCTCTCTCTCTCTTTCTCCTGTGGGTGAGGGACGCAGACATGGACTACACCCATGGTATCCCCTGCCTGTCATAATAGGCGACTACAAGGGGTAACTAAGGGATGAGTGATTAAGAACTGTGAGACAACTTGTGATTCGTACCATCAAGCGGGGAACATCGTGGGTCAGCTTTACTAGCAGGTAGTACGACTATGTTTGGTACATAATAAGTTTGTGATTAGTTACAACAGAGTGCGGTTCACTGTAGGTTTCTAGTACCTGTGATCAGTACCACTATATGCGGATCACCAGGGGCTGATATTATCTGTGATAAGTACCACTAAATGAGTGACACTGTGGGTCTGCGTTGGCTGTGATTGTTACATTCTACGTGAGGAACACTGGATAGTACGCCTCTCTCTGATTAATACACCACAGAGCTCGATAGCTGCAGTTGCTTAAGTGCGGCCAGTATCCAGTTTTCAGGAGATAGTGGGTTCGAAGCCCACTGTCGGCACTTTGAAGATGGTTTTCCATGGTTTCCCATTTTCACATCAGGCAAATACTGGGGCTGTACCTTAATTAAGGCCACGGATGCTTCCTTCCCACTCCTAGCCCTTTCGTATCCCATCGTCGCCATAAGACCAGTCTGTGTCAGTGCGATGTAAAGTAGCACGCATAACACCTATGTGAGGAATACCGTGCGTTTGTGTTGCCTATGAGTGACGGTGTCCTGTGAGAAACTCCTTAGGTCTGTATTACCTGTGCAACGTAGAATACTTGTGAGTAGTACTATAATGTGTGTAACTCTGTGAGTGTACGTTACTTTGGATTAGTCCTGCCACATAAGAAATACTATGGTTCTACTTTCGTAGCTGTAAGTACCATTATGAGACCGTTGACCTGGATTTTGGACTCCGTTAGACAACAAACATCATCGAGTGCTCTGAACACAGTCCCTTGCTCAGTAATACTATTGTTCTTTTAAGGTGGGGGCATTGCTTGCCAAATCCACTGGATCTTTTAAGTTCATAATCATTGTCTACCATCGTCTTTTTGAATTCTGGTCAATGGATCGATTTTCAAATTATTTCAATTTCCAGTATTGTGGGTTGGATCTGCTGATGATTTTAAGTTCGTTTTCATCTTTTGTATGGGAGTAACGGCGTCCCACTCACATTTGACAGGCGAGGGACTCCTCGGAAATAACTTGGTGAACGATGTGGAATTCGATGGGCAGTCATCAATATTAATGGGGCTTATGGAAGAAAGAAAGTAGAACTGGCTGAGTCAGCAAACAGAATGCATCTTTGTGCTAGGAGTAAGTGTTATTTGGGTAAGGGAAGATAGCAAGGAAGAGATAGGAGATTGTAAAGTGTACTTAACAGGTATTAAAAAGGGAAGGGCAGGGTGTGGGGTAGGGCTGTTTATGAGGAATACTATGGCATGCAACATAGTTTCTGTAAGGCACATAAATGAGCAAATGATGTCGGTAGATTTGGCAGTTGGATGAATTAGGATGAGAGTGGTCTCAGTGTATTCACAATGTGAGTGTGCAGATGAGGATGAAGTTGACAAGTCCTACGAAGCATTGGGTGACGTCGTAGTCAGGTTCAACAGCAAGGATAGGATAGTGCTAATGGGTGATTTATATCAGAGAGTTAGAAATACAGTAGAACTGAAGGATACGAAAGGGTGATTGGTAAACATGGGGAAGATATGGAAGCTAATGGGAATCGGAAGCATTTGCTAGACTTCTGTGCTAGTGTTTTTTTTTTCGCTATTGGCTGTATGTCACACTGACGCAGATATGTCTTATGGCAACGATGGGACAGGAAAGGGCTAGGACTGGCAAGGAAGCAGCCATGGCCTTAATTAAGGTACGGCCCCAGCATTTGCCTAGTGTGAAAATGGGAAACCACAGAAAACCATCTTCAGGGCTGCCAACAGTGGGGTTCGAACCCACTATCTCTTGAATACTGGATACAGGCCACACTTAAGCAACTGCAGCTATCAAGCTCGGTTTCTGTGCTGGTATGGATTTAGCACCTACAAATACGTTCTTCAAGCATAAGGCTATTCATCGATACTCATGGAAGGCTAGGGGTACGAGTTCCATAATAGACTATGTCCAAACTGACTTCGAAATAAGGAAGTCTGTTAGGAATGTACGGGTTTTCCGGGGATTTTTCAATGATACGGGCCACTATCTGATCTGTCATAAACTAAGTATCTCTAGGCCTAGGTTAGAAAAAGTGAAATCTTTCTGCAGAAGAATAAGGGTAGAAAATCTCCAGGACAAAGAAATTGGACAGAAGTACATGGACATGATTAGTGAGAAGTTTCAAACAGTAGACAGTAAGCAGGTTCAGGATATAGAAAGAGAGTGGGTGGCATACAGGGATGCTGTCGTAGAAACAATGGTGTGTAAAGATGGGAAAAGGCGAACATCTTGGTGGAATGATGAAGTGAGAGCAGCTTGTAAACGTAAAAAGAAGGCTTATCAGAAATGGCTCCAAACAAGGGCCGAGGCAGACAGGGATTTGTATGTAGTTGAAAGAAACAGAGCGAAACAAATAGTTGTTGAATCCAAAAAGAAGTCATGGGAAGATTTTGGTAACAACCTGGAAAGGCTAGGTCAAACAGCAGGGCAACCTTTCTGGACAGTATTAAATAATCTATGGAAGGGAGGGAAAAAGGAAATGAACATTGTTTAGGGTAATTCAGGTGAACTCTAGATTACAGGGAATCACTGGACAGGTGGAGGGAATATTTTGAAAATCTTCTCAATGTAAAAGGAAATCTTCTTGACGGTGTCATGAACAGCCAAGCTCATGGGGAGGAGGAAAATGATGTTGGTGAAATTACACTTGAGGAAGTGGATTGGATGGTAAATAAATTCCATTGTCATAAAGCAGCAGGAATGGATGGAATTGTACCTGAAATTGTGAAGTATTGTCAGAAGGCAGGGATGAAATGGCTTCATAGAGTAGTAAGATTAGCATGGGCTGTTGGTAAGGAACTCTCGGACTGGACAAAAGCAGGGATTGCGCCTATCTATAAGCAAGGGAACAGGAAGGATTGCAATAACTATCAAGGTATCTCATTCATTAGTATACCAGGCAAAGTATTTACTGGCATCTTGGAAGGGAGGGTGTGATCATTGTTAAGAGGAAGTTGGATGAAAACCAGTGTGGTTTCAGGCAACAGACAGGCTGTCAGGATCAAATTTTCAGCATGCACCAGGTAATTGAAAAATGTTACAGGAGTATGGGAATGAAAGCTGAGTGGACTCAGGATATCTTATTCATCAGTTAGAAGTAACAGACATGAAAGTAGCAAGAGTGATTGCTGGTACAAGCAGGTGGGAACAATATCAGGAGCGTATTCTGAAAAAGTTTAGTTGCTCTACAGAAAGCATAAGACAGGGTATCGAGGGAAAAGATGTTCGCCATATTGGGAGACTATGGAATTAAGCGTAGATTATTCAAATCAATCAAAGGCATTTATGTTGACAATTTGGCTGCTGTGAGAATGAGTTCATGGTTCAGGGTACTGACAGAGGTTAGACAAGGCTGTAGTCTTTCACCTTAGCTGTTCGTAGTTTACATGGATCATCTGCTGAAAGGTATAGAGTGGCAGGGATGAATTCAGTAAGTTGGAAATGTAGTAAGCAGTCTGACCTATTCTGGTGACTTGGTTTTAATAGCGGATTTTACCATATTTTGGAATTTAAAAATAGGTGCAATAAGTATGGTATGAAATTTGGCCTTTGGAAGACTAAATTGATGTCAGTGGGTAAGAAATTCAACAGAGTTGAATGTCAGATCAGTGATACAAAGCTAGAACATGAAGGAATATAATTTTAAGTATTTGTTTTGTGTGTTCTTCCAGGATGGTAACATACTGAGATTGAATCAAGGTGTAGTAAAGCTAATACAGTGAGCTCGCAAGTTGTGATCAACAGTATTCTGTAAGAAGGAAGTCAGCTCCTGGACAAAACTATCTTTACATCTCTCTGTTTTCAGACCAACTTTTTCTTTATGGAAGCGAAAGCTGGGTGGAGTCGGGATATCTTATTCATAAGTTAGAAGTAACAGGCATGAAAGTAGCGAGAATGATTGCTGGTACATGCAGGTGGGAACAATGGCTGGAGGGTGCTCTGAATGAGGAGATAAAGGCTAAGTTAGGAATGAACTCGGTGGATAAAGCTGTGCTCATAAACCTGCTTCGGTGGTGGGGTAATATAAGGCAAATTGAGGAGGATAGGTTACCTAGGAGAATAATGGACTCTGTTATAGAGGGTAAGAGAAGTAGAGGGAGACGAAAATGATCAAGGTTAGACTCGGTTTCTAACGGTTTAAGGATAAGAGTTATAGAACTAAATAAGACCACAGCACAAGTTGCAAATTGAGGATTGTGGTGATGTTTAGTAAATTCACAGGAGCTTGCATACTGAACACTGAAAGGCATAATGGTCTATAATGATGTATGTATGTATTGTACCGGTTACGACCTGTACATGCTGTAGTTTTTGGGTATTAATTATACTTCATCATCACGCAAGGCGTTCAGAGCGAACTTGGTTTGTTTACGTTCGGAGGAGCGAACAGGCGAGCTGCCGACAGCTGTGTGTGTGACGTAGCTGCAGGGACAAGATAGACTACCCGCCTGACACCATGTGTAGCCTGCACGGCCTGGTATGTTCTGGATATGAACGTCACGCCTTTGCGAACATTCCATTGAGAAAAATTCAAAGTGTCTCTAATAGTAATCGCAGCAACTTGAGCGATACGTCATTTTGAAGAGGATAACGTATACTTCTCAAATTGTGAATCTCAAGAAAATCCGTCAAGGGATTTGCGAGATAATCAGCCTCAAAGAGATCACATTATATGCTGACGTAGGAGCCCCGAACTGAATATAAGGAGAGCTCACTTTATCCAGATCACACAGTCGTACCTGGGTGTTCAGCCTGACTCTCCACACTGCAGTGTTCGTCGAAGTGCTGATAGAGTCTGTCTTCGAATATTCAAAGTCTTCGTGTGGGACTTAAACTCTGACAGTCGTGTTGAACTTATCAATTGTGCGCGTGTGAACTCTATCAATGAAGTTGAACTCATAATCTGTGCACATATTGCAACTCTGATTATCACAAGTCGTATATTGGACTTAGTTGACAACAGTCAAGTCGGACTTATATTCTGTGCGCATGTAGAGACTTCTCGATGCAACTTACTTTTGTTCTTGTAGAACTGAGTTTATTACCACGTTGCCTGTGTGAAACTTAGTATCTGAACAAATGTCATTAATTACAATGTGACTCTACTATGTTGTACTATTAACTGTGACATTTTGTTAAATCTCGTTCAGCATAATTTCATTTATGAACAAGGGAGTTTATGAAAGTGTTCGAACTTTTATATGAATGTTAATGCAACTGATTACCATAATCGTGTGCTACGACACCAAGGTCTCGCTCCAAACTCAAACTGTGTTCTTTATCCAATTCAAACAAAATTGTGTATTATTTCTTCTGAACAATCTGTAAATTATTTATGTGTGACTGACAGCAGTGTCTTTGATAAACTCTCGATCAGTCACCTATTTTATTTAATGTCAAGTGTACCTAACAAGGAACTGTGCTTTTCGTTTCAACCTTATTTCTTCGTCAAAGTGTTTAGTGTTATTGCATGACTAACAGCCGTATCTGTGATAAACTCTAGAGCAGTCATACATTTCTGTCTATGTCTAGTGCTACTGTATTTAGTGGAAAATCACCACGAACTGTGCCAAGTACATGAACAATTTTCAGTTTCATTATTTCTATTCATGAACTGTGCTTTATTTTCTTCCAATCTCGATGCAACCCGCATCTTCATCTTTAGTGAACTTATAAATTCTGTCTACAAGTTTAAGAGTGAATTCGACTGCATATCCCAACCATATTAAATTAAACAGTGCTGCTAAACCAAAGTGTCGGGGGACTGTGTAATTCTGGACACTCGTATAAGTTATGTGACGAGTGATTACCCGGCAACATCGTCGGAGATCGTTAGAGGACATCAGAGATCGTCCAGAATGTTGAAGGTTCGTGACTCAAACACATATCCAACCAACCTGGGTGTTCAGCCTTATCTCGACGTAATACTGGCAACTTCCAGAATGTGTTCCAGCCTGGTGAACTGGGAGCACGGGTCATCAACAGCAAGGTGATGTGCACTTTGAAATGCATTTTCTGAATAAAAAACTATTATTCAATCTATTTAAAACTTTTCTTCTAGATAGGACCCTGCCTCCTGTACCAAGCCGTAGCTAGAAACCACCCAGAATTGCCCTGAGAACTACTTCATGGTAACTTTAAAATTAAATTCATAAAGTCTGGCTATTTTACTGGTACAGTGTGTATGTATGTATGTATGTATGTATGTATGTATGTATGTATGTATAATGTATTCATACATTCATTCTTCATCATCACGTTTTGAAGTCTGGCCGGTATATGAATTTTGGACTTTTAAATTGTCATAATATTTCATCTCATTTCATTTTTCATTTTCAGAGGCCGATGACCTAGATGTTAGGACCCTTTAAACAACAAGCATCATCATCATCATCAGATTCCAGTAACTAGTCCTTGAAATCCCTAAGTATAGCACTGCATCTCCACATACCGATACCATATGTTGTTAGTAAGTTTGCCGTTGAACTTAATACCTTTTGGAGCCCTTCAAGCACTTCAGTGAGCTTCTGTCGTGAGGAGATGTTAAAGAGGAGAGCTGATAACATTCAACACTATCTTGCTCCTTGCATTGTCATGAGAGGCTTCTGGCCCTTCAATTGCAAGTATTGTCTCGCGTATTCCAAGACCGTTGCTAAATTCAAACTGCATGTCGCTAATGTTCTTACACTTCTGATTGATTCCACAATGGATGGTTTATGGTTTTGAGGAAATCTTTAGTACATGATCCATGGTGAGATGCCTCTGCTTCTCTGTCTGTATTTATCATCAGTTTCACATAATATGTTTAGTTAATTTTACACAATCTTCGCTTTCTTTCTTTGCTGGCAATCTTACACTTGATAATTTTTTTTTTTTTGCTAGGGGCTTTACGTCGCACCGACACAGATAGGTTTTATGGCGATGATGGGATAGGAAAGGCCTAGTAGTTGGAAGGAAGCGGCCGTGGCCTTAATTAAGGTACAGCCCCAGCATTTGCCTGGTGTGAAAATGGGAAACCACGGAAAACCATTTTCAGGGCTGCCGATAGTGGGATTCGAACCTACTATCTCCCGGATGCAAGCTCACAGCCGCGCGCCTCTACACGCACGGCCAACTCGCCCGGAACTTGATAATTTATCATACTCTTGTGAGATGGCAGTAGTGTCTGCTCTTGTACCTTTTGCTTTCTACCTCCTTGACTTTAAGTCTATTAATGATATTTTTTCTTTGATCATAGGATTTTAAAAAAATGTAGGCCAGAAACATAATATATTGTATTACTATATTATATTAAATTACATTCAAACTATGTTATGCTAGAAAATCACACAGGATGTATAATTCTTTAACTTTACTTGACTTGGCTCGTTTGTGATTCTATGTCCACTTTATCTTGGTTAATTCTTTGCCTTTTTTTTACCCTGCCTTATCTGTTGCACTTTGGTTACTGTTCAACTGAACTTTATGCTTTCAAGGAATATGCCTTATTATTTTACCCATTGCTTGGGTTATTGCCTGTTTTCGACATCTTGCCACATTATGTATTTCTTACCTTAATTCTCACCTTGTTTATACGCATAACTTCAATGTTGTTGCACGATATGGTCAATTGCAATGTTGTTGGTGTGATAGACATCTGTATACATAAATATAATTTTTGTCAGTACATTGCTCAGAATTTAAAAAGAATTGTTTTTCTGTATCAAACTTGTCCACATTTCTATCATTTCGCTCTGTCTGTCAGTATGTATGTACGCACATCACGAGAAAATAGCTGAAGAGAATTTAATGAAAATCAGTATGTAAAGTCAGATAATAAACCACTATAATCGAGGCTATAAATCATTTCATTCACACTGAGTGAAATGTTAGCTTACTGGAAGGCCTAAATTGAACTCTCAAATATTTGTTATTATTTATTTATTTATTTATTTATTTATTTATTTATTGATGTCTTTATTTGTGGTGAAGTTAAGGCTCTTGGCCCTCTCTTACACTTAACCACATTATGCGGCTTAATACTGAATCCAAACTTAATATTCTAACTTAACACAGTGTATATAATATAATATTAATATAACTTAATATAGTCTAATACTAAAAGATTACATTCTAAGTCTAAAATTAGAAAAATAATAAATAAATTCAATATTAACTACTCTAGGTGGAATTCATAAAAAATAACAGTAATTTATGTAAACTTTTGGGAACTATTTACTCCAGACATTCACTCACACATTCACACATAACTAAATGATATAGCCTACGTATTCAAGAGGAAATCTTTAGACTGTCTTTTGAAGGTAATTAATGAGGAACAATTTCTAATTTCAGGGGGTAAAGCATTCCATATTCTAGCGCCCGACACAAGGAAAGAATTACTGAAGGCAGATGTATGATGTGGAGGTATTGCAATTGTTGACCCAGATCGCGTGTCTCGGTCATGAAAGGAGGATAGAAAACGGAAATTACTGGAGAGATATTCAGGTATATTTTCAGTCAAGAGTCGATAGATAAGGGTTGATACATTGTGATTCCTCTGCTGCTCTACTTTTAACCAAGAAAGTCGTGCATAAAAAGGGGATACATGCAAGGCAAAATTCAATGAAAAGATAAATCTAATGCAGGAGTTTAAAGCTCTCTGCAATTTCCTATTTTGTTCACTGGTAGCATCCAGCAACACAACATCACAATAGTTAAAAATTGGAAGTATCAATGTTTGAACCAGTTTTATTTTTAAGTTGAGAGGTAATACGGTCTGGTGAATCTTAAGGGGATGAAGTGATGAGTGAACTTTCCTGCATACGTTAGTGACATGCTCATCCCAGTTTAAAGTTTCATTTATAGTGACTCCAAGGCTTTTTACTGATTTACAGAGTGGGATAGCAACGCCATTTAGTTGAATGACTGGAATTTGTAGACTGTGTAAATGTGCAAGCAGTTTTCTCTGCCCTAGTATGATAGCTTGTGTTTTCGTTGGGTTGATGGAGAGAGAATTCTCAGCTGCATAACAGCTGATCTGCTCTAAGTTTCGGTTCATATTTTCAATAGCTGCATTCATGTCATTCACTTTTGTGTGGCAGTAAATTTGAAGGTCGTTGGCATAGAGATGGTAGTTGCAGTTTTTCAACTTAGAAGAGATGTCATTCAAATATAAAATAAATAGCAGGGGGCCGAGTATAGAACCTTGTGGCACACCATTAACTTTGTACTTCCACTCCGTTCTCTTATCATTCATGACAACACACTGTCGTCGGTTATGGAGGTAGGAAGCGAACAATTTGAGAGCAGCGTGGCTAAGATGGAAGGAATGCAATTTCACTATTAATATGTCCGTACTGATACTGTCAAAAGCACTGCTGAAGTCTAGGAGAATGAGCACGGTCACTTTACGTTCGTCCATTGCTTTTCTTACGTCATCCGTAATTTTTAGAAGAGCAGTAGATGTACTATGTCCTTTTTTAAATCCAGATTGCAGGTGATCAAGTAACGAATGGTGCATCAAATATTGGAGCAGTTGTTCATGCATGAGTTATTCTAAGACTTTCTAAAGTGAAGAAAATATACAGAGAGGTCGATAGTCAGATGGAGAATTTTCTAGAGATTTTTTTGGTATTGGAAAAATTAAGGCATCCTTCCAAACAGTTGGGAAGTAGCCTTCCGAAAGACATGAGTTACATATGTGGGTTAAAATTGGCAGTACTACATCTATCAAGGTAACGACGAAGGATATCGGGATGTCGTCCACTCCGATTGCTTGCGATTTGATTGATGTTAGTTTTCTTCTTACATCATTTTCATTTACTTTACGAAATTCGAACAAAGGCCGTTGTGGCAACGGAGTAGACTGGAGAGAATTTATTGTTGTTTGTATAATATGAGGGTGGGTATTAACTATTTCTCTAGTAAAGTGGGCATTTAATTCATCTGGATTTATGTCATGCGTATTGGAGTTTGTAGTTTGCCTCCCAATACCTACTGATCTGAGTTGTTTCCAGGTACTTTTTGTGTTCAAGTTACTGGCTAATTGTTGGAAGTATGCATATTTTTTGTTTCTAATTATTTGTTTAACTTTATTTCTAAGCACACGGTACTTTTCAAAATCTTCAGTTGATAATGTCTGCTTGTAACATCTGTGTAGTGCATCTTGTTCAGCCATCGCGGACTTAATGTCATTAGATAACCATGGAGCAGCTTTGCGAGTCACCCCAGCAGTACGTTTAGGTACGTGTTTGTTATACAATCCCAACAATAATGTGTTAAACCTCTTTACTTTTTCGTCATTGTCAGTCAAGTGCAGTATTTCGTCCCACGGGCAGAGATTAGCATCTTGTATCAATTGTTGAGGATTTAACTTTTTCATGTCTCTATAGGTTATCCACTTCGGCTTTGTTTTGGGAACTTTCAAAGAATAAGCTAAATATATGAGATCGTGGTATGATATACCAGGTACAGAAGTTTGTCCGTGTTTCAGTATTTTCTGGGAATTGTTTGTGATAAGTAAATCTATTAGAGTGTGTGAGGATCCGTTAGCCGTGTGCACGTGGTGAGTGGGGTTAAGTGGCAATACTGACATGTTACAAGAGGTAAATATGTTCTGTAAACGATTTGCTTCAACGGAGTCTATTCACAGGTTTGTGTTAAAGTCGCCAAATATGAGTACATGTTCGTAGGTAGGTACGAGTCTTAGTAACTTTTCTTCGAAGTCGGTGAAGTTTCCTGCTTTTGGTGGTTTGTAAACAACTCCAATCAGTACTTTAGTCTTATCAACAGATAGTTCTACGAACATATATTCAGTTAAGGTGTCAGTAGATAATGTCGAAGTTTGCATAATCTTCCCCGTTAAATTGTTTTTGTATTATAGAGCTACTCCTCCTCCATGGCGGTTCGGTCTATTGTGAAAAACTGCATTAAATCCTTCTATATTTACCGAGTTGAGAGGGACCGAGTCCTTCATCCAACTCTTGCTAATTGCTACAACATTTACCATGCTTCCTTCAAAAATAGCTTTCAGCTCAGTGTGATGGGCAATTATAGACTGAGCATTGACATGGGCACACAGTAATGAGCGGGAAAAGGACGAGAATTCTCTCTCCAGGTGACTGCGGGCGGGGTGAGAAGGGGTGAGAGAAAGAGAAGGGTGGGAGGGTTCAGTGTCAAGGTGAAGGTTATTTACCCTGCCCAGGGAGAAAGCTACGTTATTACCTGTGTTAGCCATAATCAAAAATAAACAGAGGGCAACTTACCATGGTTTCCTCTTGCCTACGTAAGCCACTTGAATCATTTAAACATTCACTCACACTAAACTTATAATAAAACCACTTATAATTAAAACGTAAATCCATGAGTCATGTACTCTACTAATCACCTAGCCCTGAAATAACAGCATTTAGTTCCGCTTTAGTGGTCACAGTGAATTTGTTTTTGTTTTTGCCTAGGACTACGATTCTTCCTTCCTGGGTCCAAAAGTTACGCACTCCGAGCTGGTCTCTGGTTCGATTTAACAGATCTTTTCTAGAAGCAGTCAATGACTCCGTAACCAATAGTTTGGTGCCTTTGAAGAGCTTCTTAGCGCGCCAGATACGATCGCGAACATGAAACTGGACGAATTTGACTATAATCGGCCTGTTTCCCGAGGTCACAACTTCCGCAGCTGATCTGCGTAGAGGTCCCAATCTATGACAGCGATCGATGTCATCCATCGATAATTCCACTTGTAGGTAAGATTTTACTGTCTCTATCACTTTGGCATAGACATTCTCAGCCGGGTCTTCTTTCACCCCATGTATGAGTAGACAGTTCCGTCTACTGTATTGTTCGGCTTCAGCAGCCCTGGCTTCGTGCTGGTCAAGACGCTGTTGAACAACTAGTAACTCCTCCTTTACACAAGAAATTTCCGCCGAGATGTACTGGCGAAAGTCTTTGAACTCGGAACAGAGGGAAGACAGATTTTCATCGGCGCGGTCGTTAGTGTTGGCAGCCCTGCTGGCACTGGCTGATGTCAACTGTTCCAAGCGAGCTTGGAACTCATCCATCCGTTTAACAAACTCTGTTTCAAAGTCCGACACACGCTTATTTAGACTTTTTACGGACATGTTTTTACTAGAACTAGACGTCAGTTGTCTGGTGTAATTACTGACACTCACTCACCGGACCTGTCTGCTAATTATCTTGCTAATTCAGGCTGGTAACACAGAGCTCTCCTACACAACACACCTGAATAATAGTACCACGTACAGGGATGGAAATGTCATTTGTTTTTTTAAGAAGTATGCTATAACTTTTTTATTGAGAATCTATCAAAAATGTACATTTTTGGAAATCTGTATTCATCACAGATCAATGACTAAATGTTTGGTAACTGTTTTCTACTCTTCAGTAGAGAATCATAATGTGATTTATTTTTAGAAGCAGGTCTCCAAATTAAGTGGCATGCCACATTTTCTACGTAGCCACATGACTTCCGACCCTATTTCATGAGCTTTACACACGTTGCAGTGCCTGGAAGTAGAATCATTTCCCATAAAATTGTCAACATCACTACTGTCATCTGGCTCCATGGCTAAATGCTGGCCTTTAGTCAAAATAGTCCTGGGTTTGATTCTCAGTATGGTTGGGAATTTTAACTGTTATTGATTAATTCCACTGGCACGGGGCCATCATTTCATCATAATCACGACATGCAGGTCACCTATGAGTATCAAATCGAAAGACCTGCATATGAAGCCACTTCACAATATCTCCGTCATTACCAGCCATTTGTTTAATAACAAGCACAGGCATTTTGTTTTCTTATACAGCATTCCTTCAACTTCATAGGGTCCATATCACTTAGAAGCTTCCCTGTAATCTGTGTATGTCACAAGACCCATCTCTTGCCAGTAACTTGAATTACCAGTGTGTAACATATGTTGGCTATTGGTCCAAAATGTCGGCGTAAAGAATGGTTCCATAAGTCGGCACCAGTGAGTTAAATTTCCGATCATTTATGTCTTGTATATTTTTATTGTACCGGGTTAACAGGATTTAATGAAAATCAGTATGCTGAGTCAGGGAATAAGAAAGTACAGTCTAGGCTATAAATAATTTTAATTCACCCTGGATAAAATGGTAGTTTAGGGGAAGGTGCCTAAAATTTAATTTTTAAGTACCTATGTCATTGGTCCTATCTAAATGTACTGTATAACAAAAGTTGTAGAGAATTTCCAGTCATTTACATTTTATTCAGTTTTACCATACTGACTATGTTAAGAGTGGTATTTCAGAGTCGGAAGGAAACTAAATGGGAAGGCTCACAATATCGAAAGCTCATAGAATTGATCAACAATAACATTACATTGACCATTTTTTGTTGTGATGTTCTTTGTCTCTTATGCAGCCATTCATCTCTGATAGATGGGATTGCTGCTGCGTACCGAGTATAACAGTCTGCCTAATATTGCCAGGAAATAGCATGCCATTCTTTTGGTTCATACATATTCCGGTACTGATGGTACGTAACACTCTGGTTCCTCAGCTGTTCACTTCCTACTCTGAGATGCTGATTGGAATGAACAGTATGCACACTTTATGAAATAATGGCAGGGAGTAGTATGGTAAGCCTCCGTGGCTCGCGTGGCAGCGTATCATCTTCTCAGATTCAAATACCGGTCAGTCCATGTGAGATTTGTGCTGGACAAAGCGGAGGCGAGACAGTTTTTTCCGAGTACTCCAGTTTTCCCTGTCATATTTCATTCCATTTCATCTGTCACTCATTAATCATTGCCCCAAACGAGTGCAACAGGCTTTGGCAGCCGGCACTATTCTTATCCTCGCTGCTAGATGGGGGCTTCATTTATTCCATTCCTGACTGGGAACAGGCTGTGGATTTTCATTTTAAGTAGTAGTAGTAGTAGTTGAGGAGTGTTCACGGCTGTCTGCGGCCTGGTCATTTCAGCTGTTAGATAGGCAGCGTAGTACTGTTTGTTCAAAGTGAGAAAATGTGTGGTTTTTCGTTTGATCGAGTATTTCGTATGATGACATTGCTTTTAATTGAGACTTTCCTATTGATGCCATTGTAATGACCTATGTTGATTTCAGTTGGATAAACCACAAGGACAGTCTTTCTGAGGATGTAAAAAGTTAGTAGAGTGAGTGTCTGCCATTATAATAAAATCTCTCCAACTTGATTGTCACCGATGGTAGGAAAGAGGGCCTATGATTACAATGAAAATTACCTAACTCAGTCTTCACAGAAGAAAAGATGTATGGCAAGTTCCCCATCGTGTTCCTGGGGTAACGTTAAGAGCTATACAATTTAGTACAATCTTACTCACAATGTGAACACTACCTAACCTAGTACTCTGTACACAAAGCAGAATTCCATAACAAAACACAGGTACATCAGATAGATAAATAAATTTTTTTTGTTTATACGTGCGTGGTATTTTGTCCCTCTTGTTGGAGACTTCACTGATATGTTATGCTTGGCCCGACTTATGGTCTCTAAGTCTGCTTTGTAAATGCCTATGTGCCATTTATCGTCAAAGCTGTTTTCTTGAGATATTGCAGTAGTTATGTAGGGTGTGTTTTTACATATATGTAGTCCAGTAATTTGGTCCAATCTATGGTAAAATCCCTAGTGTTATTACATAGAATGACTATGCATTTTGTGCATTTACACAGCACTTTGAATCTGTAAGATACCCGATTTTGTATGTTTGTCGTGCGGTTGAGTAGATTGTATTTAGGTACACAATGAAGGAGAAAGATTTATTTCACATTTGGTCCCTAACCTGTTAGAAGAGAGATCCTCACCTGGACTATGTGTAAGTAGGTTAGCATCCTGCTTCATTAATTTACCAAGCTCAGAACATTTTAAGCAAGCCTCGGACCTCTGGGAGTAACGGAGTCCCACTCCCATTTGACAGGTGAGGCAATCCTTGGTAGGGTTGCCACCTGTCCTGTTTTGTACAGGACATGCCGTATTTGAGGTGAAAATTTTGTGTCCTGTATTATGAACTGTTGTCTCGTAAAAGCGAGCATTTGAGCACCATTGAAGTTCAAAGTAGCTCCATTTTTTTTCCTCTTTGGAGCCTCAGAGGAAGGAAATCTTGTGAGGTCTCACCATTTTCTGGAAAAGCTGAATATGATGGACTATTTACCTCATCTTCCCTCCGCGTACTGCTGTACATCTTCCATTTCAATTTCCCACGTGATTGTTCATGTTGCTTGAGGCTAAATTTACGTAAATACTGAAGTTATCAAAGCTCATCGAAGAATCAGCATTACGATGTCAGTATTTTGGAGAGAAGAGAAGATGCCTCAAACCAGTGTTCAGGTTTTACTAGTCATAAACGACAACAGAAACTAATAGAATTAGAAAAACTTGTGTCTTTTGAAACTAGTGTTCTTAGGTCAAATGCATTTGTTGAACGCATTTTCTCTTTAAAGTCTACCAAGTGGTCAGACAGTAGAAACAGGTGTTCAGTAGATCTGATTAAAAGTGAACTACTAATTAATGTAAACATTTACATGTCTTGTAGACAGTTCCATGACATGATGCAGTTAGACAGTGCAATTTTAAAGTCAACTAAGTCAAATGTGAAGTACAGATGGAGAAAATAATGTTTTTTCTGCATGTTTATCATACTTAATGCATTATACTGTATGTTAGTTTCTCTAACAAATTTCAATAATTACCTTATTCTACAAATGAAATTGATTATAATCTAATTGAAATTGGTACCTACTCTTTGATTTTCAAATATTAATGAACTGTCTCTTATTTTTGTGAAAAATCCTGTATTTTTTAGGTAAATATCCCTTATTTTTTATATAAAAAAGTGGCAAACCTATTACTTGGAAATAACTTGGAGAATGAAAAGGTATTCAGTGGGGAGCTATCAATATTAATGGTGCTTATGGAAGAAAGAAAATAGAAATGGCTGATTCAGCAAAGAGGATGCATCTGGATGAGCTAGGAGTAACTGATATTCTGGTAAGAGGAGATAACGAAGAAGAGATTATGAATTGTACTTGACAGGTGTTAGAAAGGGAAGGGCAGTGTCTGGGGTAGGGCTGTTCATCAGGAATACCATTGCATACAACATAGCTTCTGTAAGGCACGTAAATGAGCGAATGATGTGGGTAGATTTGGCAGTTGGAGGAATAAGGACGAGAATTGTGTCAGTGTATTCACCATGTGAGGGTGCAGATGAGGACAAAGTTGACAGCTTCTACAAAGCATTAGGTGATATCGTAGTCGGGGTCAACAGCAAGGATAGAATAGTGCTAATGGGCGATTTCAATGCGAGAGTTGGGAATAGAACTGAAGGATACGAAAGGGTGATTGGTAAATGTGGGGAAGATATGGAAGCTAATGGGAAAGGGAAGCATTTGCTGGACTTCTGTGCTAGTATGGGTTTAGCTGTTATGAATACATTCTTCAAGCATAAGGCTATTCACCGCTACACATGGGAGGCTAGGGGTACGAGATCCATAATAGACTGTATCTAAACAGACTTGGAATTCAGGAAATCTGTTAGGAATGTACGAGTTTTCCATGGATTTTCCGATGATACAGACCACTGTCTGATCTGTAATGAACTGAGTATCTCTAGGTCTAGGGTAGAGAAAGTGAAATGTGTCTGCGAACGAATAAGGGTAGAAAATCTCCAGGACGAGGAAATTAGACAGAAGTACATGGATATGATTAGTGAGAAGTTTCGAACAGTAGACAGTAAGCAGGTTCAGGATATAGAAAGAGAATGTGTGGCATACAGGGATGCTGTAGTAGAAACAGCATGGGAATGCCTAGGAACAACTGTGTGTAAATGTGGGAAAAGGCGAATATCTTGGTCGAATGAAAAGAGAGCAGCTTGTAAAAGTAAAAAGAAGGCTTATCAGAAATGGTTCCAAATAAGGGCTGATGATGAAAGAAACAGAGCGAAACAAATAGTTGTTGAATCCAAAAAGAAGTTGTGGGAAGATTTTGGTAATAACCTGGAAAGGCTTGGTCAAGCAGCAGGGAAACCTTTCTGGACAGTAATAAAGAAAGCAAGGGATGGAAAAATGAAATGAACATTGTTTAGGATAATTCGGGTGAACTCATAATAGATCCCATGGAATCACTGGAGAGGTGGAGGGAATATTTTGAACATCATCTCAACGTAAAAGGAAATCTTGCTGGTGGTGTTGCAAACAACCAAGCTCATGGGGAGGAGGAAAATGGTGTTGGTGAAATTATGCTTGAGGAAGTGGGAAGGATGGTAAATAAACTCCATTGTCATAAAGCAGCAGGAATAGATGAAATTCTACCTGAAATTGTGAAGTATAGTATGGCTTCATAGAGTAGTAGGATTAGCATAGACTGTTGGTAAGGTACCTTCAGATTGGACAAAGGCAGTAATTGCACCTGTCTATAAGCAAGGGAACCAGAAGGATTGCAACATCTATCGAGGTATCTCATTGATTAGTATAATAGGCAAAGTATTCACTGGCATCTTGGAAGGGAGGGTTCGATCAGTGGTTGAGAGGAAGTTGGATGGAAACCAGTGTGGTTTCATACCACAGAGGGGCTGTCAGGTTCAGATTTTCAGTATGCACCAGGTAATTGAAAAATGCTACAAGAGGAATAGGCAGTTGTGTTTATGTTTTCGTAGGTCTAGAGAAAGCATATAACAGGGTACCGAATGAAAAGATGTTCGCTATAATGGGGGAATATGGAATTAAAGTTAAATTATTAAAATCAATAAAAGGCATTTATATTGACAATTGGGCTTCAGTGAGAATTGATGGTAGAATGAGTTCTTGGTTCAGGGTACTTACAGGGGTTAGACAAGGCTGTAATCTTTCACCTTTGTTGTTCATTGTTTACATGGATCATCTGCTGAATTCTATAAAGTGACAGGGAGGTATTCAGTTAGGTGAAAATATAGTAAGCAGTCAGGCCAATGCTTAAGTTTTGCTCTTAATGACGGATTGTGCTGAAAGCCTGCAGTGTAATATCTTGGATCTTGAAAATAGGTGCAATGAGTATGGTATGAAAAGTACCCTTTCAAAGACTAAATTGATGTCAGTAGGTAAGATATTCAACAGTATTGAATGTCAGATTGATGATACAAAGCTGGAACAGGTTGATAATTTCAAGTATTTAGGTTGTGTGTTCTCCCAGGATGGTAATATATTAAGTGAGATCAAATCAAGAGCTATATTTCTCCTCCCTTTTAGATTATCATGTCAATAATTTTCTCCAGTTTGTACCTCATTTTCAGACTTACAGCCCGCTGTTGTTATCAGAGCTGATGAGCTCATTGGTTGTTGTTTGTTCCAAATCTCAACATTTTTAATCAAAAAGGAGGAAAGAAAGAAATTTAAAAATTTAATGCTTTGATGCTCTTGTCCTCCCATTCACCCGGGCACGATACTTCCGTAAGAAGCGGGAGCAGAGCGTGGTTATATGGGCTACTTATAACAGCATTGGTCAACTGCGCATTTAATATACCAGTGTCGGAAACAAACTTAAAGAAAGAATTAGACACCATCCATTCCATTGCCGAATTCAATGGATGTAACGACTGTTTCATAGAAAGATTAATAAATAAATTCAAGCATCGACTAAATACAACGTTAGAAAATGGAAAATCCAACCCTATACATATTCTACCTTCACTTTCAACGAAAATGTTTACATAAGAAGCATAATATCAAGATATCCTTTTGCACTAACAGTAGGCATGTTGAAATAATACACAACCCTAACACAATAAACAAAAATAACACCTTCCTGAGGTCAGGGCAATAGTTGCAATAACAGCAATTCCACGTACATAGGACAGGCCGGACGAAACTTCAAAATCAAGTACATAGAACACGTCATTGTTATTAAATACAACAGGTTTTCTGCAATGGGCCAACATATACATGACACGAAATATACTTTTACCACCATAGACCAACACTTGGAGATTCTCAGAACCTTTGTTAGAGGCCCTCTCCTAGATGCCACCAAAAATTGCTTCATTCACCTTGATCAGTTTTTGAACCCCAATTTAAACTTAAATGTAATTTCTGAGAAACCCAATGTTCTTTACGACTTTCTTATTATGGTTCTTAAAGATGTTAAGTTTACGAGTAAGCGTTCGATCTTCCGCGCATTACATAACACAGTACCTTGGTATACGTCCCCACCACATAACTCTCGAGACCTGCCCCCAACACCTGCCCTGTAGGTGTTTCCTCTCCAAGCCCCTCCCTTCCTTTTCTCCCCTCTCCTATCTACCTCTAGCCTCAAACCTGCTCCAATTGTCAGCTCCTCTCCATAGAGTAAGCTTTCTGGCATACCGCCGCAAGGTGAGTTCTCACACTTTAACTTTCTATACCTTTGCTTCATTTCACTGCCCTTTACAGAACTCCATATTAAAATCAGCTCTCCATTTTCTCTAGATTTCACGTTCCACTTAAACTGAGGAACGTTGGTCCTACATATCATCCTAGGACCTACATGTACACTAAAACCACCTTCCGATCCACATAGCACAACTGTAAGATAAGAAGACCATGCCACCAACAGTGCTCAGATTATTCCTCAGTGCTGTATTTCTCTATGAATAAGATACTTACCAAGATTTTATTGTGTTCATAAGGTTTTATCATACCAAAGCACAACTTTACAGAAAGTACCCCAACTCAGGTACTAAAACAATATAAGACTATTATGCTGCCAACGCATAGCAATCCTCAGATATTTTATATGGACTATTTTAAATGCGTCATTATATGAATTTTACCTAGTATGTGTGTATTGTTGCTATACATGAATTTATTCTCTTGCTTGGTTTTACGCAAGGCTGATGATGACATTGAAAACATGTTGAAACTGGTACCTTTATAATAATAAAAATGTAATATAATTTATGTGCAACAATTTTTGTATGTATTGAACGGTGGATTCAATTATATTAACCCTTTCGCTTTCAAGCTTTCAGCTGACGGATGTGTGAAAACTGACAGCCATATTTAGCACACTATGCATACACTTCTTTTAAAATTGCATTCAAGGCACACCAATGAAGATATCAACATGAAAGTTGGCAAACTTATAGAATATACATCACTTAGTATCACTGCATGTAAATTATTTCCCTAAACCAAAAGCGTTTAATGTTAAAAAATAATAAATATAGAAGCAAAGCTATAAAATTCAGATTTTGAAAGTTTGGAAGTAATTCTAGGAAATAGTATTCACAACCAGAGTTTGTTATTCATGTCAGTAGAAAGGCTATATTATTGTTTACTATCATGGTAAATATCACGATTCTATGTCCATTACATCCAAGGATAGATTAAAATGTATAAAGTGATGTAGCGCTGAAAAATGTCAGCCATTTTTGCATAAAACACACATTTCTTAAATCTAATATAAAAGACTCACCAATGAAGATATTACCATGCACTTCAGTTGACCTATAGAAAATGAATCACTTATTATCACTGATAATGTGTTGGACATCTATACCATCTGGTTTGAATGTAAAAAAAGTAAAGATATTGGAAAACATAAGTTTCATTAGGAAATTAATTTTAACCAAATTTTCTCAATTGATTCTGTCTGTAGGCCCTATTAGCACTTTAAAATTAAAAACTGTTTGTTCCTGAGACCATATTTTCTCAGTTATGTAATGTGATGTACCACTGACCTATGAACACGTGTTTTGGGTAACACTCTCCGTGTAGTCCCTTGCTACACCTCGTACAAATGGTTCTGGATCTCCGCTTCCTCCCCTCTGAAGTACAGACACAGCATCTGGACTCCCTCCTATCAGGCAGTTTTCTCACACCTGGTGGCCCCTTCGCCATGTCGTATGTGATAAATAACTAGGCCTAACCTAAATGAACTATATCTTACACTTCACTATCACTATGCACCTAACTTAATTACCTAAGAAAACTATTTCAATAATGAACTAACAAGTAAACTAAATATATTGCCTACGATACAGCCTAATTTCACTATATAATCACGAATGAAAATAGAGAGAAATGAACGCAAGTTTGCCGCCAACCATGATGTAAACAAGACACAGAACTCCAGTGAGCACATGTTTCAGACCTCAAGAATAACGATAAATACGGTTAGCCGGCAGTTCCCGCGGAGTATAACGTGAGATAAAACTGTACTCTTCTTATTCCGTGCAAAAAAATGCTATTTGGCGCGTAAATAATGAAATAATTGTAATAAAGGCGGGTAACGACGGATCGTTACCCTGACAGTTTTCCCAGGACCCGTGGGTACCGATAGATCGTTACCTTGAAAGCCAAAGGGTTAAATTACTTTTGTGATTCTCAGTTCAATATGGAACGGCCATGAAGATTTTAACTTTAGATTGTCCTAGCAAAGTCTCCTTCTATATGGCCGACTTGGGGACTGTCTTCATTTTGGAAGTAGCTTGGAAGCTGAACGCCAACCGCCCACTCTATCATTGGGCGGAACTATGCTACTTGGTCCTTGGTGACCATAGCCTTGGCTGCTCCTCTCAATATATGGGAGAATGGTTTCTTAGGGAACCTGAGGGGTCCAGGGGACCCCATCCTGACATCGGCAGTGGCGGCTGCTCTTGCCGTCAACCATGGGAGGATTACATGTAATAAATATCATTTTTGGTCTGTATTGATGATATTTGATTGAAATAATAACAGTAAGTTATTTATTAGACCGCCTAATCAATACAAAGTCTAGTCTTGGATGATTTACATAAATTTGTGAACTAATAGTGGTACATGTTTCGCCTTCCCTGAAGACATCATCAGCCTTAGTCTTAACCTGAAATTAAAAATAAGCGTCTAAATAACATGTAATAATGAAATGAATTTTAAAATCTTGAGGAGATTTGAAGTAAAATAACATTAAAAATAACAATGATGGTTTAAAAAATACAATGTGATGAGATATAATAGTGGAAGTATTAACAAAATTAACATTAGAAGGCTGCTAAAATAAGTGCAATAGATAAAACAACAGATTGTTATACAATAAGTAGTAAGGTTGCATAAAATAAAGTTGATAGTCTGGCGGTTATAATTAGACGATGGCGAAAAATCGTATATAATCAAAGTAAAGAAGAGAGAATAAAAGTCAAAGGTTGGTCGAGAGATCCAAAGTTAATCAAAATCTTGAAGATAAAAGACGAAACTCAGAGGCATATGGTGAAGTTGTAAAACACGTTCAGGATATGAAGTTGTAGAATAGAAGTTGAAGAACAGTTTTAAATAGGATCTCTATGGACCATCTCAAAATTTGAAGTAATGCTCAAATGTTGCAAATTGTGAGTTTGTAGATATTCTAGTTGAAAAGGCATATAATAGTGGAATCTGTAAAAGGAAGCAAGAAACGTAGAGTTAATTATGTGAAAAGATATTTGAAAATATTGAAGTAGAATCGTGTGCACTTACCATTTGACGGTGACAAAGATAGCTTGTAACGTTATGAGTTAGAAGTATTCGCAACAGTAGACTTCTTGCTACGTGTGTTATAGCTGAAGGTTTGTGTTGGAGGGGGATCTGTTTGCGTTGACGTAACTATTCATGTTCACTAACCATAGTATTTATCCGATAACCAATTCATTAATGAAGCACGAAATAAAAATAGCGTACACAACAAAAAACACTAATTGTAATTTATTCTTTAATCATAGTTCTATTAACATAACAGACAATAGTTACTCTGGATCAGGATTATACAGATTGAAATGCTCTACATGTAATTTTTCTTATGTTGGCCAAACTGGCCGCAGCTTTTCCACCAGATATGCCGAGCATTACAATGCTCAAAGACACAACAAATTCTCCGCAATGGCCAACCACATGAGGGATACAGGGCATAAATTCATCACAATAGAACAAGAGCTCCATATCCTAAAAGGAGTCGATAAAAGTAAACTCATGACAGAATATGAAAATTTATTTATTTTCCTCGACCAACATTTTAATAAAGATAAGAACCTAAATGACACTATTGATAAAAAAAGCCCCTTGTATGAACAGATCCTTTTATTACGAGAATCAACTCCCCTCACCAACATATTCTTAAAAATCTTCAACCTCACATCAGTTACTGTTCCCACCTCCTCTACAGCTAATATACCCCTCTCCGTTCCCCCCACTGCTAGTACCTCTAATTCAAATACAACCAATAAACCCATAGCCACACCCACCGTAACATCGCTCCCTCCAATAGCCTTACACCGATACAACACACGCAGTAATACACTCTCTTCCTTCCCTCCCACCAATAGCAGCCCCCCTCCAAATACTACAAACAAGCCAATAGTTACGTCAACGGAAACAGATCCCCCTCAAACACAAACCTTCAGCTATAACACATATAGCAAGAAGTCTACTGTTGCAAATACTTCTAACTCATAACGTTACAAGCTATCTTTGTCACCGTCAAATGGTAAGTGCACACGATCCTACTTCAATATTTTCAAATATCTTTTCACACAATTAACTCTACGTTTCTTGCTTCCTTTTACAGATTCCACTATTATATGCCTTTTCAACTAGAATATCTACAAACTCACAATTTGCAACATTTGAGCATTACTTCATATTTTGAGATGGTCCATAGAGATCCTATTTGAAACTGTTCTTCAGCTTCTATTCTACAACTTCATATCCTCAACGTGTTTTACAACTTCACCATATGCCTCTGAGTTTCGTCTTTTATCTTCAAGATTTTGATTAACTTTGGATCTCTCGACCAACCTTTGACTTTTATTCTCTCTTCTTTACTTTGATTATATACGATTTTTCGCCATCGTCTAATTATAACCGCCAGACTATCAACTTTATTTTATGCAACCTTACTACTTATTGTATAACAATCTGTTGTTTTATCTATTGCACTTATTTTAGCAGCCTTCTAATGTTAATTTTGTTAACACTTCCACTATTATATCTCATCACATTGTATTTTTAAACAATCATTGTTATTTTTAATGTTATTTTACTTCAAATCTCCTTAAGATTTTAAAATTCATTTCATTATTACATGTTATTTAGACACTTATTTTTAATTTTAGGTTAAGACTATGGCTGATGATGCCTTCAGGGAAGGCGAAGCATGTACTACTATTGGTTAACCAATTTAGGTAAATCATCCAAGACTAGACTTTCTATTGATTAGGTGGTCTAATAAATAACTTACTGTTATTATTTCAACCTTGGGAGGAACCGAGTGCATTTCTACTACTTTGAAAACACTATCAGAATTAATTTACTTCAAAAACCAATTAGGACAGTATGTCTATCAAGAAAGTTTTCAACTTATATGTATGAGTTTTAAAGAGTTATGTGTTCTTAGATGCAAGTTTTCCAAACTGTTCAGACTGTGGTAAAACATTAGGTAGTGGAGGGCTGTACCGAGGGTACACCTTCTCTGTCCCGTTAAACTGTGCGCCTTCCAGAAAGTCATCTGTGTTATGAATCATGAACTAGTGTGTCTAGCATCTAGTGATGTCTCTAGCATCGGCTTATGTACCCCCTCTGGTGGGGTTAAAGACAATTAATTCTTAAGGAAATTTCAAATTTTTGAAGGTGCCAAACTTTAAGTTTGTGAAGATTGTTTTGTTCTCGTGCCAAAGTTGTCAACACTCCTATGGCTTCTTTCTTCCTTAGTTATGAACCCTTCAGGAATTTCATGTATATTTCTCTAGCCAATTAAAGTTAACCATATGTATGGGCATCCTGCCTCTCTGTAATTAGTTCTCAAAATTTCCCCTTGGATATATTATAAAAGCTGGGCACATTAGGGCCGTATTGTCTTCTTCATTGCTCCAGTCTGGAGAGTGTGGCGTGATTAGGAGGCAGGGGCTGCAGGTCGGTGTTTCCAAGGCCTAACAAGTCAAGTAATGGCAGAAATTTCTTAACATACGATAGCTCCAGGCAGATAGCTTGAGGGGAAATTTCAAACTTCTTTTCTTAATGTAAAGTTCTAAAGTCATAGTTTAAATGTAGATTTTTGGCAGGTCTGAAGACTTTCTTCAAATTCTTGCTGGAAAATGTGTAAATTAACGGAACAAAGAAATCATCCCCCTCTGTTGATTCCTTTTCAACTTGGTATGAGGTGACTAAAATTTTCTAAAACTCTATATTCTTAACACTCTTTTGGCATTTAATATTTTTCATTTAGTCACCCCTCTGTAGTGTAGGCTTAGCCTCTTCAACATTGGGCCATAAGCCCTTTTAGGCCCTTAAGAGTTTTTCTGAAGGAAGTGCATTTGTTTCACCTCCTAGCCTTTGTTTATGGCTGATTGTGTTAAACCTTTTTACTTCAAAATTAAAGCATTTAGTATGGGCACTCATTGCCCCCATTTAAATCGTAATTATTGATAGACGAGTGTGTAAAAGACTTTTAGGCAGAAGTATCAGTAAACACAGTATTTGAAGTTGTTAAGGCATAATTTTGTATGAATCTTGTGCCTCTCAGAGGCTGGACTAGAGTACCTTTTTGGGGCTCAGTCTGCTCGAATGTACATGAGTGGATCAAACATGCTCTTGTAAAAGTGTACCTGTTTAGAGATATAGTGCTCATCCCTTGTAGATTGTGTGGAAAATTTCCTCAAGTTTGTGCCTGATTTTTGGACTTATCATCTGCTGTTGTTATAAGAGCTGCCGAGGTCATTGGTTATTGTTTGTTCTAAACTAAAAAATTTAAAATCAGAACAAAAAAGGAGGGTACGAAATGAAATTTCAAAGTTTAGTTCTTTAACTTATGCTCTGTCCATTCACCCGAGCATCTTCTTACACCTCTCAGTTCCAAGATATTTCTGGAACATCTATTATTATTGTGTAATGATAGCAGTTCATAGAGGGATGCTTTGAATATCTATTGTTATTGTGTAATGATAAGAGTTCATAGAGGAGGGCATTGAATATCTATTGTTATTGTGTAATGATAACTGTTCATAGAGGGATGCTTTGAATATCTATTGTTATTGTGTAATGATAAGAGTTCATAGAGGGATGCTTTGAATATCTATTGTTATTGTATATTGATAACTGTTCATAGAGGGAGGCTTTGAATATCTATTGTTATTGTGTAATGATAAGAGTTCATAGAGGGATGCTTTGAATATCTATTGTTATTGTATATTGATAACTGTTCATAGAGGGAGGCTTTGAATATCTATTGTTATTGTGCAATGATAGCAGTTCATAGAGGGAGGCTTTGAATATCTATTGTTATTGTGTAATGATAAGAGTTCATAGAGGGAGGCTTTGAATACCTATTGTTATTGTGTAATGATAAGAGTTCATAGAGGGATGCTTTGAATATCTATTGTTATTGTATATTGATAACTGTTCATAGAGGGAGGCTTTGAATATCTATTGTTATTGTGTAATGATAGCAGTTCATAGAGGGAGGCTTTGAATATCTATTGTTATTGTGTAATGATAAGAGTTCATAGAGGGAGGCTTTGAATACCTATTGTTATTGTGTAATGATAACTGTTCATAGAGGGATGCTTTGAATATCTATTGTTATTGTGTAATGATAAGAGTTCATAGAGGAGGGCTTTGAATATCTATTGTTATTGTGTAATGATAACTGTTCATAGAGGGAGGCTTTGAATATCTATTGTTATTGTGTAATGTTAGCAGTTCATAGAGGGAGGCTTTGAATATCTATTGTTATTGTGCAATGGTAGCAGTTCATAGAGGGAGGCTTTGAATATCTATTGTTATTGTGTAATGATAGCAGTTCATAGAGGGAGGCTTTGAATATCTATTGTTATTGTGTAATGATAACTGTTCATAGAGGGAGGCTTTGAATATCTATTGTTATTGTGTAATGATAACTGTTCATAGAGGGATGCTTTGAATATCTATTGTTATTGTGTAATGATAACTGCTCATAGAGGGAGGCTTTGAATATCTATTGTTATTGTATATTGATAACTGTTCATAGAGGGAGGCTTTGAATATCTATTGTTATTGTGTAATGATAAGAGTTCATAGAGGGGGCCTTGAATATCTGTTGTTATTGTGTAATAATAGCAGTTCATAGAGGGATGCTTTGAATATCTATTGTTATTGTGTAATGATAAGAGTTCATAGAGGAGGGCTTTGAATATCTATTGTTATTGTGTAATGATAACTGTTCATAGAGGGAGGCTTTGAATATCTATTGTTATTGTGTAATGATAGCAGTTCATAGAGGGAGGCTTTGAATATCTATTGTTATTGTGTAATGATAACTGTTCATAGAGGGAGGCTTTGAATATCTATTGTTATTGTATATTGATAACTGTTCATAGAGGGAGGCTTTGAATATCTATTGTTATTGTGTAATGATAGCAGTTCATAGAGGGAGGCTTTGTATATCTATTGTTATTGTGTAATTTTGGTAGTTCATAGAGGGAGGCTTTGAATATCTATTGTTATTGTGTAATGTTAGCAGTTCATAGAGGGAGGCTTTGAATATCTATTGTTATTGTGTAATGATAGCAGTTCATAGAGGGAGGCTTTGAATATCTATTGTTATTGTGTAATGATAGCAGTTCATAGAGGGAGGCTTTGAATATCTATTGTTATTGTGTAATGATAACTGTTCATAGAGGGAGGCTTTGAATATCTATTGTTATTGTATATTGATAACTGTTCATAGAGGTAGGCTTTGAATATCTATTGTTATTGTGTAATGATAACTGTTCATAGAGGGATGCTTTGAATATCTATTGTTATTGTGTAATGATAACTGCTCATAGAGGGAGGCTTTGAATATCTATTGTTATTGTGTAATGATAGCAGTTCATAGAGGGAGGCTTTGAATATGTATTGTTATTGTGTAATGATAAGAGTTCATAGAGGAGGGCTTTGAATATCTCTTGTTATTGTGTAATGATAGCAGTTCATGGAGGGAAGCTTTGAATATCTATTGTTATTGTGTAATGATAGCAGTTCATAGAGGGAGGCTTTGAATATCTATTGTTATTGTGTAATGATAACTGTTCATAGAGGGATGCTTTGAATATCTATTGTTATTGTGTAATGACAAGAGTTCATAGAGGAGGGCTTTGAATATCTATTTTTATTGTGTAATGATAACTGCTCATAGAGGGAGGCTTTGAATATCTATTGTTATTGTGTAATGATTGCCGCTGTAGACAGAGGCTTTGAATATCTGTTGTTATTGTTTAGTGATGGCTGCTTGTTGAGGAAGGTTCTGAATATACTGTCATACGATGGTTTCATTGCCGCCATCTTGTATTGCTGTTTAGGATGTCTTCGGCATCTTGAATCTGGATCTGATGTTCATTTTTCCCAATCACATCACATTTTCTCAGATATCCTATATGACATTTATTTCATCACGTGTACCAATGCACTTCTTGCGTTGTTAGGATGAGATTTCCATGTTCTTTTATTTATTTTATTATTTTATTAATTTGACATCCTCCAGCCATCTCGTATCACGCTCAGGGTGTAGAGCCAGCGACTATGTACAACATAGCTGGCAATGAGTGGCGTCATTCTCTCGTTGTGCTTCGTCCGCGACAATCTGAGTTGTGTTTCGCTTGCTAGTGAAATAGATTCTTGTCTTCATAAGCATTCTATATGTGAGTGACGCAACATGCCATGACGTGGCGTCAAGAACAATCCACATACATTCTGCTATGTATGTGGAAGTTTCATGCTGATGAGATAGCAGATCAACATAACCGAGTTCACGAGAAAGGCCTACTATGCCTACTTTGGCTTTATACTCGGAGACCAAGACAAGCCGTTGGCACACATGAGGCTTGTAGAACCTGTATTGGGCTGTTACAGCAATTTGTGAACAGTAAGCGAACCGCGTTGCCATTCGGTATTCCAGTGGTGTGGCAAGAACCTCCAGGCCACAGTTCTCACTGCTACTTCCGTTCTGTGAATGTGAAGGGATTTAACAGCAGCAACAAAGATAACATTTCGTTCACAAGCGATATTCTATCTGCAATTTTACCCGTTCCTCACGGCCCTGATACACCAGTACTACAGCATCTAGAACATTTACAGGATTGTCCCTCTTCTGAATCTGATGCAGAAATGGTGGACACTAAGTCTATGATTTCTCCCCTGAATGTGTTGAAAAAGAACCGAGACTGTCTGAGCAAAGTGCATTAAATGACTTCGTTCGAGATCGTGGCCGAATCTGCCGAGTTACTCGGGTCTAGACTTCACTTTGAATTAGCACAAAAACCTGATGTGGTAGGGGAAAAATGACTTCAGTTCCGGAATCAGCATGCCCAAAATATAAAGGATCCCTATGTAAACTTTAAGCAATGATTGGAAAGTTTGAATTCGCAGATCAGTGATATCTATTGTTGTGTAGTAATGCCCGCTTATAGAGGGAGGCTTTGAATATCTATTGTTATCATGTAATGATGGTCGATCATAGAGGGAGACCTTATGTATTGTAATTGTGTAATGAAGGCCACTCAAAACAGGAGACTTTGAATATCTATTGTAATTGTGTGATGATGACCGTTCATAGTGGGAGGATTTGATTACCTATTATTATTTATTGTGTAATGATGGCGAGTCATATTTATAGATTTTTGAATATCTATTGTTACATTTTAATTACAGCTGCTTATAAAGGGACACCTATATTTTGTCATCCTTTTTAAGGTACATGTGTCTGAAGATAGTTCTGAAAATATTGACTTTTCTGCAGGAAGAATTTGAACACGAGTCAGCAGTGATATGTTTAAAAGAAGAAACCAAACCAGTGTTTACAGACCCAAGCTCATCACAGGTACGCTGATTTCAATTAATCTATAGATTGGATAGACCATTGTTATTAAACCACTGAACAGATTTCAAACATTCACACCTCTTTTTAGATATGCAATTTTGAGTTCCTTAGAAAAATAGTAATTTTCCAATTTTCTTACAAAGTGTTCGTATTTTCTTCCAGTAGATCTACTAGGTTCTGTATGGTGGCTTCATTGCATTGCTAGTGGTAGCTGGCTTCATTGCTCCTAGCGATATATTGGAGAATTGCCAGTTTACTGTATTTGTATACTGTTGCGATTTTAGCATGAAGTTACTATAAGCTGTTGTTTGAAGTGATGGTGGTACATTTCCTGCAAACAAAGAAATACATGTTATTTTATTTTTAAAGACAAATACCATTTTTCATGTCTGTAACATCGTCAGTTTTTGAGATATAAGGTTCCTCATAAAACATATTCAACCCCTTTTTCACCATTTTTTTTCACCAGCCATAAGGGAATTTTCTGAAAACAGAAAATACATGTTTTTTTTATTTTTGAAAATGATTCCAAATAGTTCTTACTTCTGTAAGCTGATAAGTTTTGAGATATAGATGTACTCATTTAAGCACCCCCTTAGGGATGGAATATCCAAACATTCTCCCTTAGTAATCACAAACACTGTAATATAAATATATCCCCAAAATGTCATTTCTATATGTTGTGTAGTTAGGGCTGGCGTTGATTTCAGCCCCTTACATATGGAGATATTACACATAAACACAATGATGGGTCAGTATAGGAAAAGGGAAGAACAGAAAGAGAAATTTGGAGTTTATTCTTGTCCTTTCAAGTTCCTCTTTTTTCTATTACTCTGTCTTCTGGTGCTGTTGTGATGTTTTTCCTATTATGTGTTCTTCTCCTTGTTCCCAACTCTATATATTTAGACTTGATTTGACACTTGTTTGTTCCTTTTCATTCTTATATTTTTACATGTTGGAGGGTAGTGTTATTTCCAATATGGAATTATGAAATTTATTTCACAGCTATTTCTCGTATATTTATATTATTTATTCTTGTTTCCTTTTCATATTTCTTATGTGATTTTCCTTCTTTATAGCCTGCTGAATATGTTGAGGATGAGGTAAAAATAGAAAGTAGAGTTGATGAAGCAGTCCCATGTGTCAAAGAAGAAAACAAGTAAGTTGCCCTAATCTTACACAATGTGGAATTTGTTCTCTAGCTCCCTCCCTTTACCAGTTGTGAGCGTCAGCTACCGGATCTGTTGTTCATGCATTCAGATGTGGCTGACTGAGCTCCATAGCTGCAGTCGCTTAAGTGCGGCCAGTATCCGGTAATCGGGAGATAGTGGGTTCGAGCCCCACTGTCGGCAGCCCTGAAGATGGTTTTCCGTGGTTTCCCATTTTCACACCAGGCAATTGCGGGGCTGTACCTTAATTAAGGCCACGGCTGCTTCCTTCCCATTCCTAGGCCTTTCCTATCCCATCGTCGCCATAAGGCATATTTGTGTTGGTGCGACGTGAAGCAAATGGTAGATGCGGCTGAGATTGTTAGACATTTATGGGTTGTATTAACACTTGATGTTGTACTCAGCAGTAGATGCCCAACAGAGATCAAGTAGGCCTAAAGGAAAATGTAACAGGCAACCTGCAGACTACCAGGCTCAGGATAATTGTTTGATCACTGTAATGCAAGGTCATATCAAGTAAAGTGTTCAGTTACTTAAGAATAGCTCAAATCTATTTCTGGATTTAATTTTATTGAAGAGTTCTGTAGAAATATGTTCCAAAGTTAGTTTGTTTATGATACTTGTCAGCAACAATAAAAATGTTTGAATGTAGAATACATTGAAGTTGAATGTATATATATTTAATATATTGAAAATTATACAAATGTTTCAAACTATCATCACTAAACATATGAAACAATAATACAATGCCTCATTGATCAATACAGGAAGTTTTGCTGTATTATGATGTCATTGACAGGAAACAAAGCAGTGTTTTGAACCATTGTTCTAAAACATGTATTAACGTAAATGGTGATGCATATCTTATTACTGGTTAACATGAAGTACATTAGAATTTTGGTAATCCAGACAACACTAATCCAAAATTTTAGATACTCTGAACCTAAATCTGTGATGGAGGGGAAAAAAATATTAAAATAACTCCTGAAATATAGAAGAAGTATATTATCACAGCACTGTACTTAAAATGATTACATTATTTTACTGTATGTACTTGTATTTTATAATGCACTTCTTAACATAATTTTCCTCTTAATTGTATATTGAGACAGTATCTTTCACTTAAGTAGAAAAATTAATAATCTTCTTTTGACATAAGGAATTAAACCTGCTAGATGATGCTGAGTTGCACCAGCATCGCATAATCATCAAGTCAGTCATCAGATAGCAGGGTGTTGTTCTATGTAGCGTAATTCCATTTCAAGAACATTTGCAACATCTGAATATGGCAAGAGATCCTGTATCTTCAGAGTTGCCATCAGGTCGATTGTGGCGCATACAGACACTGTCTTTGTCTCTGAGGTCTTGATGACCTATTGTCAACTTGTATCCAATCTTGAAAGCAATTTTCGTTTGCATCCTTGAATTATAGGATTTTTTGAACAGGGTATCATCATCGTTTTATGTTTGAATGGATGGAGTTTCCTCAAACACAGGACTTCCTCACAGTTCCTTCCATTATTTTTTTAGTAGATGTTTACTACAATTCTTCCAAGTCACAGCTACCCAGTGGTAACAGAGTTTATGGTTGTTTTTTAATATTTCATAAGATAGAACTGAGTATCCTTGTTTCAAAACTGATCATCTAACAGTTTACTAATTTTACAAGAGAGTTGAAAACTTGTTCCAGGCTGTAACTAAGATGCAGTGGTCAAACATTTACAGTGGTTTGATTCCTTGTCAACTTTAAAGCTGTGGAAATGGGTTACACTTTAAATGAAATATATATTGCAATGTATTAGTCTAAACAGCAGTATGAACATACTGAAACAATATTTATTATACACTGGTTTTGTATTATAAAGCAGTATTGATAATTGTTTACATTGTTATAGATAACACAAATTCCTTTTAGAATATGAAAGCACAGTCACAATATCATTGAGCAAGTTATAAATTAAAACTAACATCAGTCATTGCCTGCTAAAGAGTGGTCTTGCACTGACCCTCCCCTCCACAGCGTCCTTATAGAATGAGAGATTATTCAGGTCCTTCCAATAGTTGCCACATCCATCATTTTTTTGACATCCTAAAGAAAGTGGACTAGGTCTGATATCAGCTATGCTTTTGATGCTCTTTGCATTGTTACCTCTTCTCCTCTAATGAGGACATGGACTTTGCCCTTGGATTTTGTTAAGCAGAATGCTTTGCTTCTGAAAATTTAAAGTGCCATAGAAAGATTCCGCAGCTTCATTACGTCTCTTACAGCTGTCCTCTAGTCTAATGTTACAACATTTTTTTTGCTTTGACAACTTGCCCATAATATTCAAGAATGGTGATATATTCCATGGGGTCAGCAATAACATTTTCTTTTATAAGTGACAAAACACAAAGAATCTCCTGGCTCAGGAAAAATAAACTTGATGTTTTTAATTGTATCTAATCTACAGAAATTTACTATACATGTCTTCTGATAATGATAAGTGTTGATTGACGTTTTAATGCTACAACGTTGTGGATGTCCACTTCAGAAAGCAAACTCCAGTGATGTAAATAATGAGCTAGCAACCGAATGAGTGGTGCAAATGAACAGTTTTTTAACCGAATGGATGTTTCCGCATGCCACAAAGTGTGGCAAATGAAAAGTTATGTTTCCATTTTTTTTTGCGGTATGAGGAGATCCTACAGCTAACTCATTTTCACAAAACGTTGCAGATGATCACTTCAGAAACTGCCCTCTCCTTCAGCTAGAGTTTGTAGAAGCATTTGCCAGTAATTTCATATTATATTTCTTTGACTCATGGTACAAATTTTGCCAGACTACTGTCACATTTTGTTTTTTGCCTCCATTCACTAGCTAGCATAGCCAAAGAACAAGATAGAGCATTGTCAATAGGGAAAATGCATGATCCGGGGTTTTAATTCAAAATATGCTAATCTGATTCAAAATTTCATTCAAAATTCAAAAATGTGATCAGAATGTACAAATAATAACTCCAAACATTATATATATCTAAATCAATGTACAAAACTGTCACATGACGCAAGTACGCGATCTCATTGGTCTGACGTCATTGTACAGGTTGACTGAATTAGCAGACGAAATAACACATAGTGTGCTGTAAGAAGAAGGATATACTTCACTTATTTCTACTTCATGTTAGTGTCTGGTATGGTTAAATTCGAGGTCTATACATTGGATAATAATCTGAGTGGTATATTTTAGACTTAAAATGAATCCTGCGCAGACAGTGAGGCTGAAAACTTATAAATGGTGTATAGTTCCGATGTGCATACCATCACATACCATCCCAAACAAATTGTTTATAAATGTTCCAAAGATGCTAAAACTAGGGAGAAATGGATTTTGGTGAGCCGGAGAAATGCTGGCGATATATCGGAAAAGTCTACAGTTTATTTTTTTGAAGATTTTAAGATGAATTTGTTTGAATTTTCAATCACTTTTCCATGTCAGCTGTTCTAGTAGTAAAACTTTAAATTTTAATGTATGATGCATTATTTAAATGCTTCAATTACATCTTGGAATATGAAAGTAATAAACAGTGCATTAATTACTGCTGATTATTAAAGTATTCTCCAAACCTAACCTATGTTTTGGGTGATCCATGTCAAGATAATAAATCAAAGGGGTTATGAACCATTTTGACAGCTCTAATTCTAGCAATTTACCTTGGCATGCGACAGTTATTTATGTCTTTATTGAAGAGCTTAATTTGTAAAGAAATTTAGGCTATATCTAAATACTCTATAATATACCAAAAAATAGGCGTGTACATCATAAAAGGAAACAACGTGAATTTAACAAATGTATAACTGTACACAAAACCAATGCTTGTCTGTTGGGGTCTTATAACTTAAAATTGCTCAATTATAATAATTATCATAATATTAGTGAAATAAATAACACAATTGCACACAGGTGAAAATAGTGATGTTGGTGTTTAAAATATTATCCAACTTAGCCTAAGTTTTAGGTTATACAAGCCAAGTCAATAAACCGAAGGGTAAAAATACCGGGCGAGTTGGCCGTGCGGTTAGGAGCGCACAGCTGTGAGCTCGCATCTGGGAGAGAGTAGGTTTCGAACCCCACTGCCAGCAGCCCTGAAGATGGTTTTCTGTGGTTTCCCATTTTCACACCAGGCAAATGCTGAGGCTGTACCTAAGGCCATGGCTGCTTCGTTCCCATTCCTAGGCCTTTCCTGTCCCATCATTGCCGTAAGAACTATAAGTGACGGTGTGACGTAAAGCAAAGAGCAAAAAAAAAAAGTAAAAGTCACAGCACCCAAAGACATTCCTGTATTGAACGACTAAAATGTAACCAGGACACTTTTCTTGCCTGATATGCTCAGCTTGTTAAAAGCCAAATGTAATTAATGTTATTGTCTTTACGCCCCGCTAACTATTTCTACAGTTTTCAGAGACACCGATGTGCAGGAATTTAGTCCTGTAGGAGTTCTTTTACGTGCCAGTAAATCTACCGACACGAGGCTGACGTATTTGAGCACCTTCAAGCACCACCGGACTGAACCAGGATCGAACCTGCCAAGTTGGGGTCAGAAGGCCAGCACCTCAACCATCTGAACCACTCAGTCCGACTTGTGAAAACTAGATGAAGTCATATTTATCTTTAACATGTTTAACTTTTTTCCTCCACAAAGATATTCAGTGTATCACTTTCATGGGCCCCGGAAGTGGGTAGGCCAGTTGTCCCAACCATAAATATATAGTTTTGGGGAATGATAGATTATAGCCCTATAGTTCTATGATCTTTCTTTCTTTCTTTCTTTCTTAATCAGTTTATCCTTCAGGGTTGGTTTTCTCTCGGACTCAGCGAGGGATTTCACCTCTACCGCTTCAAGGGCAGTGTCCTGGAACGTGAGACTTTGGGTAAGGTGATGAAACTGGTGAGGAGGGCCATTACCTCACCCAGGCGGCCTCACCTGCTATGCTCAACAGAGGCCTTGTTGGAGGATGGGAGGATCGGAAGGGATAGACAAGGAAGAGGGAAGGAAACGGCCGTGGCCTTAGGTGCCTGGAGGAGAAGTGGGAAAATACGAAAAACCACTTCGAGGATGGCTGCGGTGGGATTCGAAACCCCTCTACTCAGTTGACCTCCCGAGGCTGAGTAGACCCCGTTCCAGCCCTCATACTATTTGTTTTCAACTTTCATGGCAGAGCCGGGAATCGAAACCGGGCCTCCGGGAGTGGCAGCTAATCACATTAACCACTACACCACAGAGGCGGACTAGTACTATAATGCTACCTAGATGTTTATGTTAGTGCTGAAATCTGATTTCTTACTTTACTAATGCTGAAAGCCCGAAAATATAATGTTATTCTTTAATATGGGAATCAGTCTAGAAGGAAATGTTGAAAGTGATGTGATCTATCCAGGTTCGTTGTTATCCTAATACTATGGGTTACAGTACATTGCACGTATATAAAGACGCCACTTACAAACTTGCTTTTTTTCCGCGAATTTCTGCTGCCACAAAAGTCACTATTTTTTAAGAATGATGACATCTACACATGGTAGATTGTCTGTTTTGAACCTCTCTTCTGTTATTTCGAAGTTATTCGCGATCATGAATAATAAACAATTGGCTTTTAGCAACGGCTGATGCACAACGGCTGATGCACAACGGCTGGTAGAGCTACATGCGATACTGGATCGTGACGTCACAGCGCGCCGCTTACGTTAGAGGCTGTTTCACTCACCTTGTGGAAAGGCACTATTAAATATTTTTTTAATGGTAGAAAACAAGGCAACTTACCACAATGTAATACGTTTACGTACTATTTCATTGGTGTACTTTTCAAAAAAAATATTTTTTAAAATTATGCATGTTCCCTATTTAGGAGTCGAAATGGAAAACGACGTAAGTGCCGCAGACGCCATTTTGAGGTTTTTGTTACAATATGAGACTTAGTGTTGTGGTGTTCCCTCTGGAAAGGATTCATGTACCAGAAACATTTACATTCATTCCAAGCACGGTACGAAGATAGCGTTAGCATTTCGAGCAGACACTAGTGCCAGTCACCGTGGCCTGGGGAGTGACGCTAGTTCCTAGGGAGTTCGTCAGTGTGTGTAGTTACATGTAATTAATCTCATAATACAACCGTATTGAGGACAATATATATTAAAATTATAAAATCCTTATATTAACAACCACCTACTGAATACAATACATTGCTCATTGAATTATAAAATAATCATGAGTTGTCTTAAATAATGGAACATGTTTCGTTCGACATAGCGAACATCATCAGCCATTAATTTACAAAGGTTAGGTCAGGGCCCTGAGCTGAAATGATAAAAAATGTTAAAAGAGTGACAATGCCGTAATAAAAAGTAAATGATAACATTAGACTTGAAATTATAACAATATGTACAGATTAACAGCAAGTATTTGTAGTGGAATACATTGAACGATGGTAGTCTGTAAAGTTAAAACAATTATGAGGTTGTTAAAGTAAAAAAATAGATATAGTGGACCTTAAAATATATGTCAGTGCGTGAAGCGTGGATTAATTATTGTGCCATAATCTGCTCCATCCATCTCTGGTTTGCTGGAACTCTCCTTACTTTCAAGATTATAGTTACTCTTTAACGAGTCCACCATTGGTGTCCTGCATTGTATACGATTAATTTTACTGCTAGCATGTAAATACGGACTAGTTCAACTTGTATTTCCTTCTGGCATTGTGTTTGGCTCTCCTACAGAATTCCTAACTACTGGAGTTCATGTCATATCAACCTTAGTTTCGTCGCCATGCACCTTTTAACTGGTTCAGTTTGACTCGTCCTATTCAATAAACTCTATTTCAACTTTTGTTTTTGCTCAATTTAAAGAACTCCGTCGTCAATAATTAATCCACGCTTCACGCATTGACATATATTTTAAGGTCCACTATATCTGTTTTTTTCTTTAACAACCTCATGATTGTTTTAACTTTACAGACTACCATCGTTCAATGTATTCCACTACAAATACTTGCTGTTAATCTGTACATATTTTTATAATTTCATGTCTAATGTTATCATTTTACTTTTTATGACGGCATTGTCACTCTTTTAACATTTTTTATCATTTCAGCTCAGGGCCCTGACCTAATCTTTGTAAATTAACGGCTGATGATGTTCGCTATGTCGAACGAAACATGTTCCATTATTTAAGACACCTCACGATTATTTTATAATTCAATGAGTAATGTATTGTATTGAGTAGGTGGTTGTTAATAAAAGGATTTTATAATTTTAATATATATTGTCCTCAATACGGTTCTATTATGAGATTAATTACATGTAACTTAGCTGCCTACCAGGCTACAAAAAGGAATAGATATCTTAATCTCAAAGTCAAGGTCAGCAAATTATCTAGAGATATTCAGTTTTTAAAAGAATGTATGAAGCATGGACTAATTCCCAAATTTCTAAAACACCTTCAAAGAAAAAACTTCTCGACTTCTGATTCACGTAAAACTCAAAAGAATGTTAATGAATTTTGGTTAAAAAACGAAATCAAGGCGCATTACAAAAATAAATCGTTCCTAAACCTACAGCTTTATAAGACGCATCTTGAAATATCCTCTAGTATGTCCCCATTAGAATGGAGTTCATACTCCAGGTTTGTCAATGAAAAGGTACATGTCATAGTGAAGAAGAAACAGACAACATTAGACAATAAACTGATACAATTGCAAAACACTAAGAATAAACTGAGTAGTGTCAACAGTAAAACTAACCTCCCTTCCACCGACTTAAATCATTTTCCTACAACGGTGAACTTATCTAATACCGACTTTTCAGATAATGAACTATCCCTACTTGATAAAGGCCTGAAATTTAATTGGCCTAACCCAAAAAAAAACTGACGATCTGATTACTACAGTCGCGGAAATTGAATCTAACATTCAAAAACTCCCCGTAGAAGTGCATAAAGACATTAAATATGAAATAAAGAAAAAGCTCCCTTTTCTGGTGAATGAACTGAAAACTACCTCGAATCTGACCCTTAGCAAACAAATACATGATGTAAGAAATAAAATTAATAATAATAATATTATCGTCACTAAAGCTGATAAAGGTCCCACCATAGTATTACTACATAAAGATTATTACATTTAAAAAAAACGAAGATTTTTTCGCTAATAGCAGCTTTACTATTATTAATAAAGATCCCACCCCCAAAATCCAATGAAGTTTGAAGAACCTATTGAAGAATCTACCGTTCTTATTACCAGAACACGAATATCAGAAACTTATAATAATGAACCCGAAACTTCCAACTGCAAAAGCTTTGCCAAAAATCCATAAAGAAGACGTACCTATACGCCCTATTATCAACTGCATGAACAGCCCTTCTTACAAAGTTTCAAAATTTTTGCATAATTTTCTCAGTAAACACTTTAAATTCAATAATACAGCCTATATAAGAAATTCCGTCGAATTTTGTGAAAAATTATCGAAATGCAATCTTGAGCATAATCATATAATGGTATCCTATGATATTACCAATATTCCGGTAAGCAAAACTGTCAAGATTATTAAATCAAACCTTTTAAAACACAGTAACCTTAGCAAATGCGAAATAGATAATTTCATCAGTCTGTTAGAATTTGTACTTAATAGTAACTATTTCACCTTCAATAATAGAATATACTATCAAAAGGGCTTAGCAATGGGTGACCCAGTCTCGGGCATTCTAGCTAATATCTTTATGGATGATTTGGAAAATAACAAAATAATCAATAATATTAATGGTCTTCAATTATGGTTAAGGTATGTTGATGACACTTTTGCCATTATAGATACACAGAAAAACGATAGTCACAGTGTGCTAATATCCCTTAATGAGCTTGACAATGATGTCAAATTCACTAAGGAAGACGAGATCAATGGTTCTCTAAACTTTTTGGATTTAAACGTTTCAAGAGAGAATAATAAGTTCATTTTTCAAATATTTAGAAAGCCTTCTTTTGCCCCCATCACTATAAGAAACGATTCCTTACATCTGCAATCTCATAAACAGGTTGCATTTTTTAGTCTTGTCTATAGAGCATTAAAAATTCCGCTGAGAACTGAAAATCGCAAAAAAGAACTAAACTATATTAAGGATTTGGCCAGAATTAATGGCTATAATCCCTTAATGATTAATAAAATCATTAACAAGATAAAATTAAAAACCGCAACGAAATTGATTCCGGACAAGCCTAAAAAAACGAAATATGCTCCCTTCACCTACACGAATCCAGGCCTATTTCAAGTTACTAACCCTCTAAAGAAATACGACATTAATATCGCTTATAGAACCCGATATATGAACCGTAATATATTCTTCAATTCAAATATAGTTAACATTAATCACAATAAATTCTCGAACTCTGGTATCTATAGGCTTAAATGCACCCATTGTGGATTCTCCTATATCGGACAGACTGGACGTAGCTTTTTGACCAGATACCTTGAACACTACAACGCTTCGAAACATAAAAAGTATTCCGCCATGAGCACCCATATGGAAGAGACTGGCCACAGTTTTACTACAATTGAAAAAGACCTTCAAATCTTGAAATATGTCAATAAAAGTAAACTTATGACAGAGTTTGAGAACATTTACATATTCCTAGACCAGCATTTTAACGGAAATCAAAATTTAAATGATACTTCAGAAATTAAAAGTCCAATAATCGAGAAAATTCCAGAACTACTCTCTCTTTTCAATAGAAATAACAATAACTTTACGAGAATCTTTAATTATACAACTGTTAATAATACAACAACTACTACTCTGATGCCCTCTCATGCAACACCCCCTCCTCCTCACATGACTCACTCCCCGCCTCTACGTATACATACATACAACACTAGAAGCAGCAATAAGGTTACTCACCAGTTTGCTTTACACAGCCAACGCTAGCGAACACCTCACACTAGTCCCAAGGGTAAGCCTCCTTTTTCAAATTTTACCCCCCCCCGTTATAACATAACTTCATTTTTCCTCCCTTTTCTTTCATTCCAGATTTCTAACTCCAATTGTGCCATAATCTGCTCCATCCATCTCTGGTTTGCTGGAACTCTCCTTACTTTCAAGATTATAATTACTCTTTAACCCCTCAGCGCCGACCTCTATACGTGGTATAGACCCCCTTTTCTTCCGTAGCCGCCGACCTCTATACGTGGTATAGACCCATACATGGTTTCGCATTTACGGCTATAGCGTGAAGAGTTTTGGTGTTACGGATATGCAAATTGTTTTGTTTCCAAGAAGACATTTTCGGGTTTATCAGTGTTCTAAATAAGTATTGAAAATCGTTAAAGTGTAGCTGCTTTTGCAAGGATAAGTATATGTCAATTAGGTCTGAGCACCAATCCCTGCTTTTTTAATAGTCCGTTTGCTTCATTCTTTCCCACAGAATAAAATAAAGAAATGATGATCTGAGAAGTTTGTCTTTTCGTGTGATGTTCTTTGCTCTAATTTTGTATTAAGAGTGCGGTTTATTTGTTATATTTGTCTTTATTTCTCAGCTTGTAGTCTTTTCGTAACTCTCTACGAGTACTCTGTATAGGCATCAGTTAGTGCTGCTCTCTGTCATACGACATGAGAAGCAGTTGTGCGTGGTATATATCTCGTTTAAAAGACGATGTATCGACCTTTTAATCTGAAATATGTATCGAGTTGTTTTGATTCGTCATAAATGTTATTCCCCTCATTCAGTTTCGTCCTGCCGCTTTCGGTCCCGCTGCAGCTTCATCAGCTTGTGTGACGCACCGCGCTCAATGGCTACTTCCTGTTGAGTGTAGCGTGCTTGAAATATTGTATAATTCAAATGAAAGTTTAGTCGGAAGTAGTAGTGGCAGTATTAGCAGTAGTGATAATGAAATAGATGATGTAGCAGTGGTAAATGATGAGAGTGACGATGAGGAGGAACCAGTACTTGGAAATTTCGTGTAGGAGGCTATAGATACGCATACAGGTCAAAGGGAAGCTTTCAACAGTGAATTATGATTCCTAGATTCTCCAATAATATTTAGACAAGTCACAGGGACAAACATTGAGCAGTTATCTTATCAGTTTCAGCTGATGGAAGGTTTGTTTACGTAGTACAAAATACGCTTCTCGGGCGGGAAACGAAATATTCAAGGCCGGCGCGCATCAGATAATACAGTTCCAAGGTTGCAGGAAATACATTTTATCAGGAAATTAGCACCCAAGAGTAAGAAATCCAAACCTCAGAGACGTTGTATCGCGTGTTCAAAACACGGTGAAAAGAAGACATCGGTGTACTGCTGCCAGGAGTGTGCCTTGGGTCTCTGTCTCGAAGAGTGCTTCGAACTCTATCACACGGAACTAAATTACTAAGGAAATGTGAAACAATTATGTAATTATCTTCATGTACATAGTTCTACCATAAGGAATTCCAAATTTCGTGAATATCGGGCCACTCTTATACTAGTAGTAACGCTTTAAGTGAATCAATGTATTTCAGTCGCGCGTAGTTGAAATCTCATCCGGCCACGGGATAGGAAGCTCTTTAAACGGCTGCGACGCTGAGGGGTTAACGAGTCCACCATTGGTGTCCTGCGTTGTATACGATTAATTTTACTGCTAGCGTGTAAATACGGACTAGTTCAACTTGTATTTCCTTCTGGCATTGTGTTTGGCTCTCCTACAGAATTCCTAACTACTGGAGTTCACGTCATATCAACCTTAGTTTCGTTGCCATGCGCCTTTTAACTGGTTCAGTTTGACTCGTACTATTCAATAAACTCTATTTCAACTTTTGTTTTTGCTCAATTTAAAGAACTCCATCGTCAGTAATTAATCCACGCTTCACGCATTGACATATATTTTAAGGTCCACTATATCTATTTTTTTACTTTAACAACCTCATAATTGTTTTAACTTTACAGACTACCATCGTTCAATGTATTCCACTACAAATACTTGCTGTTAATCTGTACATATTGTTATAATTTCAAGTCTAATGTTATCATTTTACTTTTTATTACGGCATTGTCACTCTTTTAACATTTTTTATCATTTCAGCTCAGGGCCCTGACCTAATCTTTGTAAATTAATGGCTGATGATGTTCGCTATGTCGAACGAAACATGTTCCATTATTTAAGACACCTCATGATTATTTTATAATTCAATGAGTAATGTATTGTATTCAGTAGGTGGTTGTCAATAAAAGGATTTTATAATTTTAATAATGTGTGTAGTGCCGCAGCTCGCACCGCATTACATTGTACTAGCCTGTGCTGTTATAGTGGTTGTGTGACACGTTATTGCATTGTGTGTGTAATGCAGATGAACTGACATGGAACATATGTCTCGCAAGGTTTACAAATCAACGATCGTAAGGAAAAATGTACCGCTGGTAAACCTTACACAACATCTACAGGTCGTGAGATTCCTAGCAAGAAAGCGCCATCAGAACAACTTACATATAAGTGTAAATATGCTCGTAAGACGTAACTACACGAGTACAGGGAGAGTCTGTTCACCCAGTTCTACACTTTGGGCAAAAATGAGCAAGGTACACACCTTTTAAATAGACTGGAACTTGTGAACGTAAAGTGAAGACGACACGGAACATACAGCCAGCTGCCAGAAAGTAAGAGACAAGTAACAGTGTGCTACAGTGTCCCTAACGGAAGAGGTGAGCATGTGCAAATGTGCAGTAAGACATTCAAGGACACTTTTGCTGTGACAAATCAGTGACTTCGGACACTTCAAGAAAAGAAAAAGAAAACTGTTTTTGTTTATGAAGACGGAAGGGGAAAAATTGAGGCTTAAACAGGCATAAGGTTACCACAAATGACAGGGATCTGGTGAAAAACCATATAAATTCCTTTCCCCGAGTACGCAGTCATTACGGTAGGAAGAAATCACAGAAAGAAGATCTCAGTCCGTATTTAAGTTATTACTGGATGTTTACTGCGTTAAAAAAAATATCCAGACAATAACGTGACATACAAATACTATTGCGGCGTCTTCAAGACCGATTTTAAGACACTCTCCATTGATAAACCCACAACAGACACTGCATGCTGCTGTGAAAGCCACGTCTTCAGAGTCGGAACGACATAAGGCCAACAGTGAACTACAGCTACATGTAGAGTGAACGGAAGAAACAAAAAACACTAATGAAAAGTAATATCTGTGATTCTCACTTACCCACCAGTAGTACCTGCACAGTGAGTGTGGATATGCAACAGGTTCTGTTTGTTCCGACCCTCATGCATTCCAGTAAGTTTTACTCACGACAACTAGCTTGCTATAATCAATGTATATATGATTCAGGCACCAATGACAGTTTCATGTGCTTGTGGGATGGAGGGAGCGGAGGTTAAGGGGGTAATGAAATATCTTCTTGTTTATTCAAAGTGATGACGTTTGGATATACAAACAAACGATACATTGTTATATGGTGTGAGAAGTGCGCATCACAAAACAATAACAAGATGATGAATGACACTCAGTTATTTAGTTGCCAAAGAACATTTCGACAGCCTGTTTCCAGTCATTCGACCGGGTCAGGAATGGAATGAATGAAGCGGCGAGGATAGGAACTGTGCCGCCGCCGAAACCTGTCGCACTCCTCTGGCGCAATGACTAATGAATGACAGATGAAATGAAATGATAATGGAGAGTGTTGCTGGAATGATAGATGACAGGGAAAAATGGGAGTACCCGGAGAAAAACCTGTCCCACCTGCGCATTGTCCAGCATAAATCACACACTGAGTAAAGGTGATTGGTTTGACTTTGGAGCTCTCACCAACGAGTACATCAATACTACCAAGCTGCAGCTCAGTAAAGCCTCACACATTAGAGTGACTAAACAACACCCAAAAGTAATAAATGTCAGAATGTCATTCGATAGTGTTTGGGTGTCCTACAAAATATTTCAGAAAACAAAGAAAATGTGGGGGGGTTCCTCCACCATCACATTTCCCCCGTGTGCAGAAGCATCATCATATCAGTGCAGAAAGAAAGAAGAATCTGCTAGTGCTCTGTGACTACTTAGATGTAAAGTATAGAAATTACTATAGTCAGCTTTGTTGAGAAGAAACAGTGTGTTTATAACCATGTACAGTGTAACATTCATATGCGGATATTATCCACTTCATAACACGTCCTGCACTTATTGTATGTTTCATTTCATGATGATGATGATTACAGTGTTCTTTAACATGATCTATGTTGTATAGGAAAGACACTTGGTGTAAGGTCAAAGAAATATTGATGTTTAGTTACGAAATGTGCACAGTACGTAAAATTAATTGGAAATGTGTCATTTGTTTACCCTTTCCACGTTAGATAGTACGTAGGCTTACATCACAATGTATGAGAGAGAAAATGTTATGAGTACATACATATACCACTCACTAAAATGTTCCTAAATTCACTGAGTACGTTCCAAAATAGAATGAAAGGTCATTTATTATTACGTTGCATAATGACCTGGAAAACGTCATATGTGCCAGCAGAGGGAAATGGAGAAAAATGTCATGCTATATTCTTGACAGCAATAGTTTTGTCCATATTTCTCCACTTAAGTTACTTCTGGCACTTAACTCGTTTTCCATTTCCACTCCTCAATTAGAATGAAAGCTTGAGGGAAAATTCCATTTTCTGTATTGAATATTTAATTGTGGGAACAAATTAATTCTCAAATCAGCACTGCTGACATGTGTCCTCACCACTGCTGACATGTGTCCTCACCACTGCCCTCTTGTGTCCTCACCACTGCTGACATGTGTCCTCACCACTGCTGACATGTGTCCTCACCACTGCTCACTAGTGTCCTCACCACTGCTGACATGTGTCCTCACCACTGCTGACATGTGTCCTCACCACTGCTCACTTGTGTCCTCACCACTGCTGACATGTGTCCTCACCACTGCTCTCTTGTGTCCTCACCACTGCTGACATGTGTCCTCACCACTGCTGACATGTGTCCTCACCACTGCTCACTAGTGTCCTCACCACTGCTGACATGTGTCCTCACCACTGCTGACATGTGTCCTCACCACTGCTCACTAGTGTCCTCACCACTGCTGACATGTGTCCTCACCACTGCTCTCTTGTGTCCTCACCACTGCTCACTAGTGTCCTCACCACTGCTGACATGTGTCCTCACCACTGCTCTCTTGTGTCCTCACCACTGCTCACTTGTGTCCTCACCACTGCTCACTTGTGTCCTCACCACTGCTACTTGTGTCCTCACCACTGCTGACATGTGTCCTCACCACTGCTCACTAGTGTCCTCACCACTGCTGACATGTGTCCTCACCACTGCTCTCTTGTGTCCTCACCACTGTTCACTTGTGTCCTCACCACTGCTCACTAGTGTCCTCACCACTGCTCACTAGTGTCCTCACCACTGCTGACATGTGTCCTCACCACTGCTGACATGTGTCCTCACCACTGCTGACATGTGTCCTCACCACTGCTGACATGTGTCCTCACCACTGCTCTCTTGTGTCCTCACCACTGCTGACATGTGTCCTCACCACTGCTGACATGTGTCCTCACCACTGCTGACATGTGTCCTCACCACTGTTCACTTGTGTCCTCACATACTGCTGACATGTGTCCTCACCACTGCTGACATGTGTCCTCACCACTGCTCACTAGTGTCCTCACCACTGCTGACATGTGTCCTCACCACTGCTGACATGTGTCCTCACCACTGTTCACTAGTGTCCTCACCACTGTTCACTTGTGTCCTCACCACTGCTGACATGTGTCCTCACCACTGCTCTCTTGTGTCCTCACCTACTGCTGACATGTGTCCTCACCACTGCTCACTTGTGTCCTCACCACTGCTGACATGTGTCCTCACCACTGCTGACATGTGTCCTCACCACTGCTGACATGTGTCCTCACCACTGTTCACTAGTGTCCTCACCTACTGCTGACATGTGTCCTCACCACTGCTCACTAGTGTCCTCACCACTGCTGACATGTGTCCTCACCACTGCTCACTAGTGTCCTCACCACTGCTGACATGTGTCCTCACCACTGCTCACTTGTGTCCTCACCACTGTTCACTAGTGTCCTCACCTACTGCTGACATGTGTCCTCACCACTGCTGACATGTGTCCTCACCACTGTTCACTTGTGTCCTCACCACTGTTCACTAGTGTCCTCACCACTGCTCACTTGTGTCCTCACCACTGCTGACATGTGTCCTCACCACTGCTCTCTTGTGTCCTCACCACTGCTCACTTGTGTCCTCACCACTGCTCACTTGTGTCCTCACCACTGCTGACATGTGTCCTCACCACTGCTCACTAGTGTCCTCACCACTGCTCACTAGTGTCCTCACCACTGCTGACATGTGTCCTCACCACTGCTGACATGTGTCCTCACCACTGCTGACATGTGTCCTCACCACTGCTGACATGTGTCCTCACCACTGCTGACATGTGTCCTCACCACTGCTGACATGTGTCCTCACCACTGCTCACTTGTGTCCTCACCACTGCTCACTAGTGTCCTCACCACTGCTCACTTGTGTCCTCACCACTGCTGACATGTGTCCTCACCACTGTTCACTAGTGTCCTCACCACTGTTCACTAGTGTCCTCACCACTGCTGACATGTGTCCTCACCACTGCTGACATGTGTCCTCACCACTGCTGACATGTGTCCTCACCACTGCTCACTTGTGTCCTCACCACTGCTCACTAGTGTCCTCACCACTGTTCACTAGTGTCCTCACCACTGCTGACATGTGTCCTCACCACTGCTGACATGTGTCCTCACCACTGCTGACATGTGTCCTCACCACTGCTCACTTGTGTCCTCACCACTGCTCACTTGTGTCCTCACCACTGCTGACATGTGTCCTCACCACTGCTGACATGTGTCCTCACCACTGTTCACTTGTGTCCTCACCACTGCTCACTTGTGTCCTCACCACTGCTGACATGTGTCCTCACCACTGCTGACATGTGTCCTTACCACTGTTCACTAGTGTCCTCACCACTGTTCACTTGTGTCCTCACCACTGCTGACATGTGTCCTCACCACTGCTCTCTTGTGTCCTCACCACTGCTGACATGTGTCCTCACCACTGCTCACTTGTGTCCTCACCACTGCTGACATGTGTCCTCACCACTGCTGACATGTGTCCTCACCACTGTTCACTAGTGTCCTCACCACTGCTCACTTGTGTCCTCACCACTGCTGACATGTGTCCTCACCACTGCTGACATGTGTCCTCACCACTGCTCACTAGTGTCCTCACCACTGCTCACTAGTGTCCTCACCACTGCTCACTTGTGTCCTCACCACTGCTCACTTGTGTCCTCACCACTGCTGACATGTGTCCTCACTTGCTCAGTTGTGTCCTCACCACTGCTGACATGTGTCCTCACCACTGCTGACATGTGTCCTCACCACTGCTCACTAGTGTCCTCACCACTGCTGACATGTGTCCTCACCACTGCTCACTAGTGTCCTCACCACTGCTGACATGTGTCCTCACCACTGCTCTCTTGTGTCCTCACTTGCTCAGTTGTGTCCTCACCACTGCTGACATGTGTCCTCACCACTGCTGACATGTGTCCTCACCACTGCTCACTAGTGTCCTCACCACTGCTGACATGTGTCCTCACCACTGCTGACATGTGTCCTCACCACTGCTCACTAGTGTCCTCACCACTGCTGTCATGTGTCCTCACCACTGCTCACTAGTGTCCTCACCACTGCTGACATGTGTCCTCACCACTGCTGACATGTGTCCTCACCACTGCTCACTTGTGTCCTCACCACTGCTCACTAGTGTCCTCACCACTGCTGACATGTGTCCTCACCACTGCTCACTAGTGTCCTCACCACTGCTGACATGTGTCCTCACCACTGCTCTCTTGTGTCCTCACCACTGCTGACATGTGTCCTCACCACTGCTGACATGTGTCCTCACCACTGCTGACATGTGTCCTCACCACTGCTGACATGTGTCCTCACCACTGCTCACTAGTGTCCTCACCACTGCTGACATGTGTCCTCACCACTGCTGACATGTGTCCTCACCACTGCTGACATGTGTCCTCACCACTGCTCACTTGTGTCCTCACCACTGCTGACATGTGTCCTCACCACTGCTGACATGTGTCCTCACCACTGCTCTCTTGTGTCCTCACCACTGCTGACATGTGTCCTCACCACTGCTGACATGTGTCCTCACCACTGCTCACTTGTGTCCTCACCACTGCTGACATGTGTCCTCACCACTGCTGACATGTGTCCTCACCACTGCTCTCTTGTGTCCTCACCACTGTTCACTTGTGTCCTCACCACTGCTGACATGTGTCCTCACCACTGCTGACATGTGTCCTCACCACTGCTGACATGTGTCCTCACCACTGCTCTCTTGTGTCCTCACCACTGCTGACATGTGTCCTCACCACTGCTCACTAGTGTCCTCACCACTGCTCACTAGTGTCCTCACCGCTGCTGACATGTGTCCTCACCACTGCTCACTTGTGTCCTCACCACTGCTCACTAGTGTCCTCACCACTGCTCACTTGTGTCCTCACCACTGCTCACTAGTGTCCTCACCACTGCTCACTTGTGTCCTCACCACTGCTCACTAGTGTCCTCACCACTGCTGACATGTGTCCTCACCACTGCTCACTAGTGTCCTCACCACTGCTGACATGTGTCCTCACCACTGCTCACTAGTGTCCTCACCACTGCTGACATGTGTCCTCACCACTGCTCACTAGTGTCCTCACCACTGCTCACTTGTGTCCTCACCACTGCTCACTAGTGTCCTCACCACTGCTGACATGTGTCCTCACCACTGCTCACTAGTGTCCTCACCACTGCTGACATGTGTCCTCACCACTGCTCTCTTGTGTCCTCACCACTGCTGACATGTGTCCTCACCACTGCTCACTAGTGTCCTCACCACTGCTGACATGTGTCCTCACCACTGCTCACTAGTGTCCTCACCACTGCTCACTAGTGTCCTCACCGCTGCTGACATGTGTCCTCACCACTGCTCACTTGTGTCCTCACCACTGCTCACTAGTGTCCTCACCACTGCTCACTAGTGTCCTCACCACTGCTCACTAGTGTCCTCACCACTGCTCACTTGTGTCCTCACCACTGCTGACATGTGTCCTCACCACTGCTCACTTGTGTCCTCACCACTGCTGACATGTGTCCTCACCACTGCTCACTAGTGTCCTCACCACTGCTCACTTGTGTCCTCACCACTGCTGACATGTGTCCTCACCACTGCTCACTAGTGTCCTCACCACTGCTCACTTGTGTCCTCACCACTGCTCACTAGTGTCCTCACCACTGCTCACTAGTGTCCTCACCACTGCTCACTAGTGTCCTCACCACTGCTGACATGTGTCCTCACCACTGCTGACATGTGTCCTCACCACTGCTCACTAGTGTCCTCACCACTGCTCACTAGTGTCCTCACCACTGCTCACTTGTGTCCTCACCACTGCTCACTAGTGTCCTCACCACTGCTGACATGTGTCCTCACCACTGCTCACTAGTGTCCTCACCACTGCTGACATGTGTCCTCACCACTGCTGACATGTGTCCTCACCACTGTTCACTTGTGTCCTCACCACTGCTCACTTGTGTCCTCACCACTGCTCACTAGTGTCCTCACCACTGCTCACTTGTGTCCTCACCACTGCTCACTTGTGTCCTCACCACTGCTCACTAGTGTCCTCACCACTGCTCACTTGTGTCCTCACCACTGCTCACTTGTGTCCTCACCACTGCTCACTTGTGTCCTCACCACTGCTGACATGTGTCCTCACCACTGCTGACATGTGTCCTCACCACTGCTGACATGTGTCCTCACCACTGCTCACTTGTGTCCTCACCACTGCTCACTTGTGTCCTCACCACTGCTGACATGTGTCCTCACCACTGCTGACATGTGTCCTCACCACTGCTCACTAGTGTCCTCACCACTGCTCACTTGTGTCCTCACCACTGCTGACATGTGTCCTCACCACTGCTGACATGTGTCCTCACCACTGTTCACTTGTGTCCTCACCACTGCTCACTTGTATCCTCACCACTGCTCACTAGTGTCCTCACCACTGCTGACATGTGTCCTCACCACTGCTGACATGTGTCCTCACCACTGCTGACATGTGTCCTCACCACTGCTCACTAGTGTCCTCACCACTGCTGACATGTGTCCTCACCACTGCTGACATGTGTCCTCACCACTGCTGACATGTGTCCTCACCACTGCTGACATGTGTCCTCACCACTGCTGACATGTGTCCTCACCACTGCTCACTAGTGTCCTCACCACTGCTCACTTGTGTCCTCACCACTGCTCACTAGTGTCCTCACCACTGCTGACATGTGTCCTCACCACTGCTGACTTGTGTCCTCACCACTGCTGACATGTGTCCTCACCACTGCTGACATGTGTCCTCACCACTGCTCACTAGTGTCCTCACCACTGCTCACTTGTGTCCTCACCACTGCTCACTTGTGTCCTCACCACTGCTGACATGTGTCCTCACCACTGCTGACATGTGTCCTCACCACTGCTGACATGTGTCCTCACCACTGTTCACTTGTGTCCTCACCACTGCTCACTAGTGTCCTCACCACTGCTGACATGTGTCCTCACCACTGCTGACATGTGTCCTCACCACTGCTCACTAGTGTCCTCACCACTGCTGACATGTGTCCTCACCACTGCTCACTTGTGTCCTCACCACTGCTCACTAGTGTCCTCACCACTGCTCACTTGTGTCCTCACCACTGCTCACTTGTGTCCTCACCACTGCTCACTTGTGTCCTCACCACTGCTGACATGTGTCCTCACCACTGCTGACATGTGTCCTCACCACTGCTGACATGTGTCCTCACCACTGCTCACTTGTGTCCTCACCACTGCTCACTTGTGTCCTCACCACTGCTGACATGTGTCCTCACCACTGCTGACATGTGTCCTCACCACTGCTCACTAGTGTCCTCACCACTGCTCACTTGTGTCCTCACCACTGCTGACATGTGTCCTCACCACTGCTGACATGTGTCCTCACCACTGTTCACTTGTGTCCTCACCACTGCTCACTTGTATCCTCACCACTGCTCACTAGTGTCCTCACCACTGCTGACATGTGTCCTCACCACTGCTGACATGTGTCCTCACCACTGCTGACATGTGTCCTCACCACTGCTCACTAGTGTCCTCACCACTGCTGACATGTGTCCTCACCACTGCTGACATGTGTCCTCACCACTGCTGACATGTGTCCTCACCACTGCTGACATGTGTCCTCACCACTGCTGACATGTGTCCTCACCACTGCTCACTAGTGTCCTCACCACTGCTCACTTGTGTCCTCACCACTGCTCACTAGTGTCCTCACCACTGCTGACATGTGTCCTCACCACTGCTGACTTGTGTCCTCACCACTGCTGACATGTGTCCTCACCACTGCTGACATGTGTCCTCACCACTGCTCACTAGTGTCCTCACCACTGCTCACTTGTGTCCTCACCACTGCTCACTTGTGTCCTCACCACTGCTGACATGTGTCCTCACCACTGCTGACATGTGTCCTCACCACTGCTGACATGTGTCCTCACCACTGTTCACTTGTGTCCTCACCACTGCTCACTAGTGTCCTCACCACTGCTGACATGTGTCCTCACCACTGCAGACATGTGTCCTCACCACTGCTCACTAGTGTCCTCACCACTGCTGACATGTGTCCTCACCACTGCTGACATGTGTCCTCACCACTGCTGACATGTGTCCTCACCACTGCTGACATGTGTCCTCACCACTGCTGACATGTGTCCTCACCACTGCTCACTAGTGTCCTCACCACTGCTGACATGTGTCCTCACCACTGCTGACATGTGTCCTCACCACTGCTCACTAGTGTCCTCACCACTGCTGACATGTGTCCTCACCACTGCTCACTTGTGTCCTCACCACTGCTCACTTGTGTCCTCACCACTGCTGACATGTGTCCTCACCACTGCTCACTAGTGTCCTCACCACTGCTGACATGTGTCCTCACCACTGCTGACATGTGTCCTCACCACTGTTCACTTGTGTCCTCACCACTGCTCACTTGTGTCCTCACCACTGCTCACTAGTGTCCTCACCACTGCTGACTTGTGTCCTCACCACTGCTCTCTTGTGTCCTCACCACTGCTGACATGTGTCCTCACCACTGCTCACTAGTGTCCTCACCACTGCTCACTTGTGTCCTCACCACTGCTCACTAGTGTCCTCACCACTGCTGACATGTGTCCTCACCACTGCTCACTAGTGTCCTCACCACTGCTCACTTGTGTCCTCACCACTGCTCACTAGTGTCCTCACCACTGCTCACTTGTGTCCTCACTTGCTCACTTGTGTCCTCACCACTGCTCACTTGTGTCCTCACCACTGCTCACTAGTGTCCTCACCACTGCTCAGTTGTGTCCTCACCACTGCTCACTAGTGTCCTCACCACTGCTCACTAGTGTCCTCACCACTGCTCACTTGTGTCCTCACCACTGCTCACTTGTGTCCTCACCACTGCTGACATGTGTCCTCACCACTGCTCACTTGTGTCCTCACTTGCTCACTTGTGTCCTCACCACTGCTCACTTGTGTCCTCACCACTGCTCACTTGTGTCCTCACTTGCTCACTTGTGTCCTCACCACTGCTCACTTGTGTCCTCACCACTGCTCACTTGTGTCCTCACCACTGTTCACTTGTGTCCTCACCACTGCTCACTTGTGTCCTCACCACTGCTCACTTGTGTCCTCACCACTGCTGACATGTGTCCTCACCACTGTTCACTTGTGTCCTCACCACTGCTCACTTGTGTCCTCACCACTGCTCACTAGTGTCCTCACCACTGCTCACTTGTGTCCTCACCACTGTTCACTTGTGTCCTCACCACTGCTCACTTGTGTCCTCACCACTGCTGACATGTGTCCTCACCACTGCTCACTTGTGTCCTCACTTGCTCACTTGTGTCCTCACCACTGCTCACTTGTGTCCTCACCACTGCTCACTTGTGTCCTCACCACTGTTCACTTGTGTCCTCACCACTGCTCACTTGTGTCCTCACCACTGCTCACTAGTGTCCTCACCACTGCTGACTTGTGTCCTCACCACTGCTCTCTTGTGTCCTCACCACTGCTGACATGTGTCCTCACCACTGCTCACTAGTGTCCTCACCACTGCTCACTTGTGTCCTCACCACTGCTCACTAGTGTCCTCACCACTGCTCAGTTGTGTCCTCACCACTGCTCACTTGTGTCCTCACCACTGCTCACTTGTGTCCTCACCACTGCTCACTTGTGTCCTCACCACTGCTCACTTGTGTCCTCACCACTGCTCACTTGTGTCCTCACCACTGCTCACTTGTGTCCTCACCACTGCTCACTTGTGTCCTCACCACTGCTCACTTGTGTCCTCACCACTGCTCACTTGTGTCCTCACCACTGCTCACTTGTGTCCTCACCACTGCTCATTGTGTCCTCACCACTGCTCACTTGTGTCCTCACCACTGCTGACATGTGTCCTCACCACTGCTCACTTGTGTCCTCACCACTGCTCACTTGTGTCCTCACCACTGCTCACTTGTGTCCTCACCACTGCTCACTTGTGTCCTCACCACTGCTCACTTGTGTCCTCACCACTGCTCACTTGTGTCCTCACCACTGCTCACTAGTGTCCTCACCACTGCTCACTTGTATATTCACCACTGCTCACTTGTATATTCACCACTGCTCACTTGTGTCCTCACCACTGCTCACTTGTGTCCTCACCACTGCTCACTTGTGTCCTCACCACTGCTCACTTGTGTCCTCACCACTGCTCACTTGTATATTCACCACTGCTCACTTGTGTCCTCACCACTGCTCACTTGTATATTCACCACTGCTGACATGTGTCCTCACCACTGCTCACTTGTGTCCTCACCACTGCTCACTTGTGTCCTCACCACTGCTCACTAGTGTCCTCACCACTGCTCACTTGTGTCCTCACTTGCTCACTTGTGTCCTCACCACTGCTCACTTGTGTCCTCACCACTGCTCACTAGTGTCCTCACCACTGCTCACTTGTATATTCACCACTGCTCACTTGTGTCCTCACCACTGCTCACTTGTGTCCTCACCACTGCTGACATGTGTCCTCACCACTGCTGACATGTGTCCTCACCACTGCTCACTTGTGTCCTCACCACTGCTCACTAGTGTCCTCACCACTGCTCACTTGTGTCCTCACCACTGCTGACATGTGTCCTCACCACTGCTCACTTGTGTCCTCACCACTGCTGACATGTGTCCTCACCACTGCTCACTTGTGTCCTCACCACTGCTGACATGTGTCCTCACCACTGCTGACATGTGTCCTCACCACTGCTCACTAGTGTCCTCACCACTGCTCACTTGTATATTCACCACTGCTCACTTGTGTCCTCACCACTGCTGACATGTGTCCTCACCACTGCTGACATGTGTCCTCACCACTGCTGACATGTGTCCTCACCACTGCTCACTAGTGTCCTCACCACTGCTCACTAGTGTCCTCACCACTGCTCACTTGTGTCCTCACCACTGCTGACATGTGTCCTCACCACTGCTCACTTGTGTCCTCACCACTGCTCACTTGTGTCCTCACCACTGCTCACTTGTGTCCTCACCACTGCTGACATGTGTCCTCACCACTGCTGACATGTGTCCTCACCACTGCTGACATGTGTCCTCACCACTGCTGACATGTGTCCTCACCACTGCTGACATGTGTCCTCACCACTGCTGACATGTGTCCTCACCACTGCTCACTTGTGTCCTCACCACTGCTGACATGTGTCCTCACCACTGCTCACTTGTGTCCTCACCACTGCTCACTTGTGTCCTCACCACTGCTCACTTGTGTCCTCACCACTGCTGACATGTGTCCTCACCACTGGTGACATGTGTCCTCACCACTGCTGACATGTGTCCTCACCACTGCTGACATGTGTCCTCACCACTGCTCACTTGTGTCCTCACCACTGCTCACTTGTGTCCTCACCACTGCTGACATGTGTCCTCACCACTGCTGACATGTGTCCTCACCACTGCTCACTTGTGTCCTCACCACTGCTGACATGTGTCCTCACCACTGCTGACATGTGTCCTCACCACTGCTGACATGTGTCCTCACCACTGCTCACTAGTGTCCTCACCACTGCTCACTTGTGTCCTCACCACTGCTCACTTGTGTCCTCACCACTGCTCACTTGTGTCCTCACCACTGCTGACATGTGTCCTCACCACTGCTGACATGTGTCCTCACCACTGCTGACATGTGTCCTCACCACTGCTGACATGTGTCCTCACCACTGCTGACATGTGTCCTCACCACTGCTGACATGTGTCCTCACCACTGCTCAGTTGTGTCCTCACCACTGCTGACATGTGTCCTCACCACTGCTGACATGTGTCCTCACCACTGCTGACATGTGTCCTCACCACTGCTGACATGTGTCCTCACCACTGCTCACCTGTGTCCTCACCACTGCTGACATGTGTCCTCACCACTGCTGACATGTGTCCTCACCACTGCTGACATGTGTCCTCACCACTGGTGACATGTGTCCTCACCACTGCTGACATGTGTCCTCACCACTGCTGACATGTGTCCTCACCACTGCTCACTTGTGTCCTCACCACTGCTCACTTGTGTCCTCACCACTGCTGACATGTGTCCTCACTTGTTCACTTGTGTCCTCACCACTGCTGACATGTGTCCTCACCACTGCTCACTTGTGTCCTCACCACTGCTGACATGTGTCCTCACCACTGCTGACATGTGTCCTCACCACTGCTCACTTGTGTCCTCACCACTGCTCACTTGTGTCCTCACCACTGCTCACTAGTGTCCTCACCACTGCTCACTTGTGTCCTCACCACTGCTGACATGTGTCCTCACCACTGCTGACATGTGTCCTCACCACTGCTCACTTGTGTCCTCACCACTGCTGACATGTGTCCTCACCACTGCTGACATGTGTCCTCACCACTGCTCACTAGTGTCCTCACCACTGCTCACTTGTATATTCACCACTGCTCACTTGTGTCCTCACCACTGCTCACTTGTGTCCTCACCACTGCTCACTTGTGTCCTCACCACTGCTGACATGTGTCCTCACCACTGCTGACATGTATCCTCACCACTGCTGACATGTGTCCTCACCACTGCTGACATGTGTCCTCACCACTGCTGACATGTGTCCTCACCACTGCTGACATGTGTCCTCACCACTGCTGACATGTGTCCTCACCACTGCTGACATGTGTCCTCACCACTGCTGACATGTGTCCTCACCACTGCTGACATGTGTCCTCACCACTTCTCACTTGTGTCCTCACCACTGCTCACTTGTGTCCTCACCACTGCTGACATGTGTCCTCACCACTGCTCACTAGTGTCCTCACCACTGCTCACTTGTGTCCTCACCACTGCTCACTAGTGTCCTCACCACTGCTCACTTGTGTCCTCACCACTGCTCACTAGTGTCCTCACCACTGCTGACTTGTGTCCTCACCACTGCTCTCTTGTGTCCTCACCACTGCTGACATGTGTCCTCACCACTGCTCACTAGTGTCCTCACCACTGCTCACTTGTGTCCTCACCACTGCTCACTAGTGTCCTCACCACTGCTCAGTTGTGTCCTCACCACTGCTCACTTGTGTCCTCACCACTGCTCACTTGTGTCCTCACCACTGCTCACTTGTGTCCTCACCACTGCTCACTTGTGTCCTCACCACTGCTCACTTGTGTCCTCACCACTGCTCACTTGTATATTCACCACTGCTCACTTGTGTCCTCACCACTGCTCACTAGTGTCCTCACCACTGCTCACTTGTATATTCACCACTGCTCACTTGTGTCCTCACCACTGCTCACTTGTGTCCTCACCACTGCTGACATGTGTCCTCACCACTGCTCACTTGTGTCCTCACCACTGCTCACTTGTGTCCTCACCACTGCTCACTTGTGTCCTCACCACTGCTCACTTGTGTCCTCACCACTGCTCACTTGTATATTCACCACTGCTCACTTGTGTCCTCACCACTGCTCACTTGTGTCCTCACCACTGCTCACTTGTGTCCTCACCACTGCTCACTTGTGTCCTCACCACTGCTCACTTGTATATTCACCACTGCTCACTTGTGTCCTCACCACTGCTCACTAGTGTCCTCACCACTGCTCACTTGTATATTCACCACTGCTGACATGTGTCCTCACCACTGCTCACTTGTGTCCTCACCACTGCTCACTTGTGTCCTCACCACTGCTCACTAGTGTCCTCACCACTGCTCACTTGTGTCCTCACTTGCTCACTTGTGTCCTCACCACTGCTCACTTGTGTCCTCACCACTGCTCACTAGTGTCCTCACCACTGCTCACTTGTATATTCACCACTGCTCACTTGTGTCCTCACCACTGCTCACTTGTGTCCTCACCACTGCTGACATGTGTCCTCACCACTGCTGACATGTGTCCTCACCACTGCTCACTTGTGTCCTCACCACTGCTCACTAGTGTCCTCACCACTGCTCACTTGTGTCCTCACCACTGCTGACATGTGTCCTCACCACTGCTCACTTGTGTCCTCACCACTGCTGACATGTGTCCTCACCACTGCTCACTTGTGTCCTCACCACTGCTGACATGTGTCCTCACCACTGCTGACATGTGTCCTCACCACTGCTCACTAGTGTCCTCACCACTGCTCACTTGTATATTCACCACTGCTCACTTGTGTCCTCACCACTGCTGACATGTGTCCTCACCACTGCTGACATGTGTCCTCACCACTGCTGACATGTGTCCTCACCACTGCTCACTAGTGTCCTCACCACTGCTCACTAGTGTCCTCACCACTGCTCACTTGTGTCCTCACCACTGCTGACATGTGTCCTCACCACTGCTCACTTGTGTCCTCACCACTGCTGACATGTGTCCTCACCACTGCTGACATGTGTCCTCACCACTGCTCACTAGTGTCCTCACCACTGCTCACTTGTATATTCACCACTGCTCACTTGTGTCCTCACCACTGCTGACATGTGTCCTCACCACTGCTGACATGTATCCTCACCACTGCTCACTTGTGTCCTCACCACTGCTCACTTGTGTCCTCACCACTGCTCACTTGTGTCCTCACCACTGCTCACTAGTGTCCTCACCACTGCTCACTTGTGTCCTCACCACTGCTCACTTGTGTCCTCACCACTGCTCACTTGTGTCCTCACCACTGCTCACTTGTGTCCTCACCACTGCTCACTTGTGTCCTCACCACTGCTCACTTGTGTCCTCACCACTGCTCACTTGTGTATTCACCACTGCTGACATGTGTCCTCACCACTGCTGACATGTGTCCTCACCACTGCTCACTTGTGTCCTCACCACTGCTCACTAGTGTCCTCACCACTGCTCACTGGTGTCCTCACCACTGCTCACTAGTGTCCTCACCACTGCTGACATGTGTCCTCACCACTGCTCACTAGTGTCCTCACCACTGCTCACTTGTGTCCTCACCACTGTTCACTTGTGTCCTCACCACTGCTCACTTGTGTCCTCACCACTGCTCACTTGTGTCCTCACCACTGCTGACATGTGTCCTCACCACTGCTCACTTGTGTCCTCACCACTGCTCACTTGTGTCCTCACCACTGCTCACTTGTGTCCTCACCACTGCTGACATGTGTCCTCACCACTGCTCACTAGTGTCCTCACCACTGCTCACTTGTGTCCTCACCACTGCTCACTTGTGTCCTCACCACTGCTCACTTGTGTCCTCACCACTGCTGACATGTGTCCTCACCACTGCTGACATGTGTCCTCACCACTGCTGACATGTGTCCTCACCACTGCTCACTAGTGTCCTCACCACTGCTCACTAGTGTCCTCACCACTGCTGACATGTGTCCTCACCACCGCTGACATGTGTCCTCACCACTGCTCACTTGTGTCCTCACCACTGCTGACATGTGTCCTCACCACTGCTGACATGTGTCCTCACCACTGCTGACATGTGTCCTCACCACTGCTGACATGTGTCCTCACCACTGCTCACTTGTGTCCTCACCACTGCTGACATGTGTCCTCACCACTGCTGACATGTGTCCTCACCACTGCTGACATGTGTCCTCACCACTGCTGACATGTGTCCTCACCACTGCTGACATGTGTCCTCACCACTGCTCACTTGTGTCCTCACCACTGCTCACTAGTGTCCTCACCACTGCTGACATGTGTCCTCACCACCGCTGACATGTGTCCTCACCACTGCTCACTTGTGTCCTCACCACTTCTCACTAGTGTCCTCACCACTGCTCACTAGTGTCCTCACCACTGCTCACTAGTGTCCTCACCACTGCTCACTAGTGTCCTCACCACTGCTCACTTGTGTCCTCACCACTGCTCACTAGTGTCCTCACCACTGCTCACTAGTGTCCTCACCACTGCTCACTTGTGTCCTCACCACTGCTCACTAGTGTCCTCACCACTGCTCACTTGTGTCCTCACCACTGCTCACTAGTGTCCTCACCACTGCTCACTAGTGTCCTCACCACTGCTCACTTGTGTCCTCACCACTGCTCACTAGTGTCCTCACCACTGCTCACTAGTGTCCTCACCACTGCTCACTTGTGTCCTCACCACTGCTCACTAGTGTCCTCACCACTGCTCACTTGTGTCCTCACCACTGCTGACTAGTGTCCTCACCACTGCTGACATGTGTCCTCACCACTGCTCACTTGTGTCCTCACCACTGCTCACTAGTGTCCTCACCACTGCTGACATGTGTCCTCACCACTTCTCACTTGTGTCCTCACCACTGCTCACTAGTGTCCTCACCACTGCTGACATGTGTCCTCACCACTGCTCACTTGTGTCCTCACCACTACTCACTAGTGTCCTCACCACTGCTCACTTGTGTCCTCACCACTGCTCACTAGTGTCCTCACCACTGCTCACTAGTGTCCTCACCACTGCTCACTAGTGTCCTCACCACTGCTCACTTGTGTCCTCACCACTGCTGACTAGTGTCCTCACCACTGCTCACTTGTGTCCTCACCACTGCTCACTAGTGTCCTCACCACTGCTCACTAGTGTCCTCACCACTTCTCACTTGTGTCCTCACCACTTCTCACTTGTGTCCTCACCACTACTCACTAGTGTCCTCACCACTGCTCACTTGTGTCCTCACCACTTCTCACTTGTGTCCTCACCACTACTCACTAGTGTCCTCACCACTGCTCACTAGTGTCCTCACCACTGCTCACTAGTGTCCTCACCACTGCTCACTAGTGTCCTCACCACTGCTCACTAGTGTCCTCACCACTGCTCACTAGTGTCCTCACCACTGCTCACTAGTGTCCTCACCACTGCTCACTAGTGTCCTCACCACTGCTCACTTGTGTCCTCACCACTGCTGACTAGTGTCCTCACCACTGCTGACTTGTGTCCTCACCACTGCTGACTTGTGTCCTCACCACTGCTCACTTGTGTCCTCACCACTGCTGACATGTGTCCTCACCACTGCTCACTAGTGTCCTCACCACTGCTCACTAGTGTCCTCACCACTGCTCACTTGTGTCCTCACCACTGCTCACTAGTGTCCTCACCACTGCTCACTTGTGTCCTCACCACTGCTCACTAGTGTCCTCACCACTGCTCACTAGTGTCCTCACCACTGCTCACTTGTGTCCTCACCACTGCTCACTAGTGTCCTCACCACTGCTCACTAGTGTCCTCACCACTGCTCACTAGTGTCCTCACCACTGCTCACTTGTGTCCTCACCACTGCTCACTTGTATATTCACCACTGCTCACTTCTGTCCTCACCACTGCTCACTTGTGTCCTCACCACTGCTCACTAGTGTCCTCACCACTGCTCACTAGTGTCCTCACCACTGCTCACTTGTGTCCTCACCACTGCTCACTTGTGTCCTCACCACTGCTCACTTGTGTCCTCACCACTGCTGACATGTGTCCTCACCACTGCTCACTAGTGTCCTCACCACTGCTCACTTGTGTCCTCACCACTGCTCACTAGTGTCCTCACCACTGCTCACTAGTGTCCTCACCACTGCTCACTTGTGTCCTCACCACTGCTGACATGTGTCCTCACTTGTTCACTTGTGTCCTCACCACTGCTGACATGTGTCCTCACCACTGCTGACATGTGTCCTCATTTGTTCACTAGTGTCCTCACCACTGCTCACTTGTGTCCTCACCACTGCTGACATGTGTCCTCACCACTGCTGACATGTGTCCTCACCACTACTCACCTGTGTCCTCACCACTGCTGACATGTGTCCTCACCACTGCTGACATGTGTCCTCACCACTGCTGACATGTGTCCTCACCACTGCTCACTTGTGTCCTCACCACTGCTGACATGTGTCCTCACCACTGCTGACATGTGTCCTCACCACTGCTCACTTGTGTCCTCACCACTGCTCACTTGTGTCCTCACCACTGCTGACATGTGTCCTCACCACTGCTGACATGTGTCCTCACCACTGCTCACTTGTGTCCTCACCACTGCTGACTTGTATATTCACCACTGCTGACATGTGTCCTCACCACTGCTCACTTGTGTCCTCACCACTGCTGACATGTGTCCTCACCACTGCTGACATGTGTCCTCACCACTGCTCACTAGTGTCCTCACCACTGCTCACTTGTGTCCTCACCACTGCTGACTTGTATATTCACCACTGCTGACATGTGTCCTCACCACTGCTCACTTGTGTCCTCACCACTGCTCACTTGTGTCTTCACCACTGCTGACATGTGTCCTCACCACTGCTGACATGTGTCCTCACCACTGCTCACTTGTGTCCTCACCACTGCTGACATGTGTCCTCACCACTGCTCACTTGTGTCCTCACCACTGCTGACATGTGTCCTCACCACTGCTCACTAGTGTCCTCACCACTGCTCACTTGTGTCCTCACCAGTGCTCACTTGTGTCCTCACCACTGCTCACTTGTGTCCTCACCACTGCTCACTAGTGTCCTCACCACTGCTCACTTGTGTCCTCACCACTGCTCACTTGTGTCCTCACCACTGCTCACTAGTGTCCTCACCACTGCTGACATGTGTCCTCACCACTGCTGACATGTGTCCTCACCACTGCTGACATGTGTCCTCACCACTGCTGACATGTGTCCTCACCACTGCTCACTAGTGTCCTCACCACTGCTCACTTGTGTCCTCACCACTGCTCACTTGTGTCCTCACCACTGCTCACTAGTGTCCTCACCACTGCTGACATGTGTCCTCACCACTGCTGACATGTGTCCTCACCACTGCTCACTTGTGTCCTCACCACTGCTCACTTGTGTCCTCACCACTGCTGACATGTGTCCTCACCACTGCTCACTAGTGTCCTCACCACTGTTCACTAGTGTCCTCACCACTGCTCACTAGTGTCCTCACCACCGCTGACATGTGTCCTCACCACTGCTGACATGTGTCCTCACCACTGCTGACATGTGTCCTCACCACTGCTGACATGTGTCCTCACCACTGCTGACATGTGTCCTCACCACTTCTCACTTGTGTCCTCACCACTGCTGACATGTGTCCTCACCACTGCTCACTAGTGTCCTCACCACTGCTGACTTGTGTGCTCACCACTGCTCACTTGTGTCCTCACCACTGCTCACTTGTGTCCTCACCACTGCTGACATGTGTCCTCACCACTGCTCACTTGTGTCCTCACCACTGCTCACTTGTGTCCTCACCACTGCTCACTTGTGTCCTCACCACTGCTCACTTGTGTCCTCACCACTGCTCACTTGTGTCCTCACCACTGCTCACTTGTGTCCTCACCACTGCTGACATGTGTCCTCACCACTGCTGACATGTGTCCTCACCACTGCTGACATGTGTCCTCACCACTGCTCACTTGTGTCCTCACCACTGCTCACTAGTGTCCTCACCACTGCTGACATGTGTCCTCACCACCGCTGACATGTGTCCTCACCACTGCTCACTTGTGTCCTCACCACTGCTGACATGTGTCCTCACCACTGCTGACATGTGTCCTCACCACTGCTGACATGTGTCCTCACCACTGCTGACATGTGTCCTCACCACTGCTCACTTGTGTCCTCACCACTGCTGACATGTGTCCTCACCACTGCTGACATGTGTCCTCACCACTGCTGACATGTGTCCTCACCACTGCTGACATGTGTCCTCACCACTGCTCACTTGTGTCCTCACCACTGCTCACTAGTGTCCTCACCACTGCTGACATGTGTCCTCACCACCGCTGACATGTGTCCTCACCACTGCTCACTTGTGTCCTCACCACTTCTCACTAGTGTCCTCACCACTGCTCACTAGTGTCCTCACCACTACTCACTTGTGTCCTCACCACTGCTCACCTGTGTCCTCACCACTGCTCACTTGTGTCCTCACCACTGCTCACTAGTGTCCTCACCACTGCTCACTAGTGTCCTCACCACTGCTCACTTGTGTCCTCACCACTGCTCACTAGTGTCCTCACCACTGCTCACTTGTGTCCTCACCACTGCTCACTAGTGTCCTCACCACTGCTCACTAGTGTCCTCACCACTGCTCACTTGTGTCCTCACCACTGCTCACTAGTGTCCTCACCACTGCTCACTAGTGTCCTCACCACTGCTGACATGTGTCCTCACCACTGCTCACTAGTGTCCTCACCACTGCTCACTAGTGTCCTCACCACTGCTCACTAGTGTCCTCACCACTGCTCACTAGTGTCCTCACCACTGCTGACATGTGTCCTCACCACTGCTGACATGTGTCCTCACCACTGCTCACTTGTGTCCTCACCACTGCTCACTTGTGTCCTCACCACTGCTCACTAGTGTCCTCACCACTGCTGACATGTGTCCTCACCACCGCTGACATGTGTCCTCACCACTGCTGACATGTGTCCTCACCACTGCTCACTAGTGTCCTCACCACTGCTCACTTGTGTCCTCACCACTTCTCACTAGTGTCCTCACCACTGCTCACTAGTGTCCTCACCACTGCTCACTAGTGTCCTCACCACTGCTCACTAGTGTCCTCACCACTGCTCACTTGTGTCCTCACCACTGCTCACTAGTGTCCTCACCACTGCTCACTAGTGTCCTCACCACTGCTCACTTGTGTCCTCACCACTGCTCACTAGTGTCCTCACCACTGCTCACTTGTGTCCTCACCACTGCTCACTAGTGTCCTCACCACTGCTCACTAGTGTCCTCACCACTGCTCACTTGTGTCCTCACCACTGCTCACTAGTGTCCTCACCACTGCTCACTAGTGTCCTCACCACTGCTCACTAGTGTCCTCACCACTGCTCACTTGTGTCCTCACCACTGCTCACTAGTGTCCTCACCACTGCTCACTTGTGTCCTCACCACTGCTGACTAGTGTCCTCACCACTGCTGACATGTGTCCTCACCACTGCTCACTTGTGTCCTCACCACTGCTCACTAGTGTCCTCACCACTGCTGACATGTGTCCTCACCACTTCTCACTTGTGTCCTCACCACTGCTCACTAGTGTCCTCACCACTGCTGACATGTGTCCTCACCACTGCTCACTTGTGTCCTCACCACTTCTCACTTGTGTCCTCACCACTACTCACTAGTGTCCTCACCACTGCTCACTTGTGTCCTCACCACTGCTCACTAGTGTCCTCACCACTGCTCACTAGTGTCCTCACCACTGCTCACTAGTGTCCTCACCACTGCTCACTTGTGTCCTCACCACTGCTGACTAGTGTCCTCAACACTGCTCACTTGTGTCCTCACCACTGCTCACTAGTGTCCTCACCACTGCTCACTAGTGTCCTCACCACTTCTCACTTGTGTCCTCACCACTTCTCACTTGTGTCCTCACCACTACTCACTAGTGTCCTCACCACTGCTCACTTGTGTCCTCACCACTTCTCACTTGTGTCCTCACCACTACTCACTAGTGTCCTCACCACTGCTCACTAGTGTCCTCACCACTGCTCACTAGTGTCCTCACCACTGCTCACTTGTGTCCTCACCACTGCTCACTAGTGTCCTCACCACTGCTCACTAGTGTCCTCACCACTGCTCACTAGTGTCCTCACCACTGCTCACTAGTGTCCTCACCACTGCTCACTTGTGTCCTCACCACTGCTGACTAGTGTCCTCACCACTGCTGACTTGTGTCCTCACCACTGCTGACTTGTGTCCTCACCACTGCTGACATGTGTCCTCACCACTGCTCACTTGTGTCCTCACCACTGCTGACATGTGTCCTCACCACTGCTCACTAGTGTCCTCACCACTGCTCACTAGTGTCCTCACCACTGCTCACTTGTGTCCTCACCACTGCTCACTAGTGTCCTCACCACTGCTCACTTGTGTCCTCACCACTGCTCACTAGTGTCCTCACCACTGCTCACTAGTGTCCTCACCACTGCTCACTTGTGTCCTCACCACTGCTCACTAGTGTCCTCACCACTGCTCACTAGTGTCCTCACCACTGCTCACTAGTGTCCTCACCACTGCTCACTAGTGTCCTCACCACTGCTCACTTGTGTCCTCACCACTGCTCACTAGTGTCCTCACCACTGCTCACTTGTGTCCTCACCACTGCTGACTAGTGTCCTCACCACTGCTGACATGTGTCCTCACCACTGCTCACTTGTGTCCTCACCACTGCTCACTAGTGTCCTCACCACTGCTGACATGTGTCCTCACCACTTCTCACTTGTGTCCTCACCACTGCTCACTAGTGTCCTCACCACTGCTGACATGTGTCCTCACCACTGCTCACTTGTGTCCTCACCACTTCTCACTTGTGTCCTCACCACTACTCACTAGTGTCCTCACCACTGCTCACTTGTGTCCTCACCACTGCTCACTTGTGTCCTCACCACTGCTCACTAGTGTCCTCACCACTGCTCACTAGTGTCCTCACCACTGCTCACTTGTGTCCTCACCACTGCTGACTAGTGTCCTCACCACTGCTCACTTGTGTCCTCACCACTGCTCACTAGTGTCCTCACCACTGCTCACTAGTGTCCTCACCACTGCTCACTAGTGTCCTCACCACTGCTCACTAGTGTCCTCACCACTGCTCACTAGTGTCCTCACCACTGCTCACTTGTGTCCTCACCACTGCTGACTAGTGTCCTCACCACTGCTGACTTGTGTCCTCACCACTGCTGACTTGTGTCCTCACCACTGCTCACTAGTGTCCTCACCACTGCTCACTAGTGTCCTCACCACTGCTCACTTGTGTCCTCACCACTGCTGACTAGTGTCCTCACCACTGCTGACTTGTGTCCTCACCACTGCTGACATGTGTCCTCACCACTACTCACTAGTGTCCTCACCACTGCTGACATGTGTCCTCACCACTGCTGACATGTGTCCTCACCACTGCTCACTAGTGTCCTCACCACTGCTCACTAGTGTCCTCACCACTGCTCACTAGTGTCCTCACCACTGCTCACTTGTGTCCTCACCACTGCTCACTTGTGTCCTCACCACTGCTCACTTGTGTCCTCACCACTGCTGACATGTGTCCTCACCACTGCTCACTTGTGTCCTCACCACTGCTCACTAGTGTCCTCACCACTGCTGACTTGTGTCCTCACCACTGCTCACTTGTGTCCTCACCACTGCTCACTTGTGTCCTCACCACTGCTCACTTGTGTCCTCACCACTGCTGACATGTGTCCTCACCACTGCTCACTAGTGTCCTCACCACTGCTCACTAGTGTCCTCACCACTGCTGACATGTGTCCTCACCACTGCTCACTAGTGTCCTCACCACTGCTCACTAGTGTCCTCACCACTGCTCACTAGTGTCCTTACCACTGCTCACTAGTGTCCTCACCACTGCTGACATGTGTCCTCACCACTGCTCACTTGTGTCCTCACCACTGCTCACTAGTGTCCTCACCACTGCTGACTTGTGTCCTCACCACTGCTCACTTGTGTCCTCACCACTGCTCACTTGTGTCCTCACCACTGCTCACTTGTGTCCTCACCACTGCTGACATGTGTCCTCACCACTGCTCACTAGTGTCCTCACCACTGCTCACTAGTGTCCTCACCACTGCTGACATGTGTCCTCACCACTGCTCACTAGTGTCCTCACCACTGCTCACTAGTGTCCTCACCACTGCTCACTAGTGTCCTCACCACTGCTCACTTGTGTCCTCACCACTGCTGACATGTGTCCTCACCACTGCTCACTTGTGTCCTCACCACTGCTCACCTGTGTCCTCACCACTGCTGACTTGTGTCCTTACCACTGCTCACTAGTGTCCTCACCACTGCTGACATGTGTCCTCACCACTGCTCACTTGTGTCCTCACCACTGCTCACTAGTGTCCTCACCACTGCTGACATGTGTCCTCACCACTGCTCACTAGTGTCCTCACCACTGCTGACTTGTGTCCTTACCACTGCTCACTTGTGTCCTCACCACTGCTGACATGTGTCCTCACCACTGCTCACTAGTGTCCTCACCACTGCTCACTTGTGTCCTCACCACTGCTCACTTGTGTCCTCACCACTGCTCACTAGTGTCCTCACCACTGCTGACATGTGTCCTCACCACTGCTGACATGTGTCCTCACCACTGCTCACTTGTGTCCTCACCACTGCTGACATGTGTCCTCACCACTGCTGACATGTGTCCTCACCACTGCTCACTTGTGTCCTCACCACTGCTGACTAGTGTCCTCACCACTGCTGACATGTGTCCTCACCACTGCTGACTAGTGTCCTCACCACTGCTCACTTGTGTCCTCACCACTGCTGACTAGTGTCCTCACCACTGCTGACATGTGTCCTCACCACTGCTGACTAGTGTCCTCACCACTGCTGACTAGTGTCCTCACCACTGCTGACTAGTGTCCTCACCACTGCTCACTAGTGTCCTCACCACTGCTCACTAGTGTCCTCACCACTGCTGACTTGTGTCCTCACCACTGCTCACTAGTGTCCTCACCACTGCTGACATGTGTCCTCACCACTGCTCACCTGTGTCCTCACCACTGCTCACTTGTGTCCTCACCACTGCTGACATGTGTCCTCACCACTGCTCACTAGTGTCCTCACCACTGCTCACTAGTGTCCTCACCACTGCTCACTTGTGTCCTCACCACTGCTCACTTGTGTCCTCACCACTGCTCACTTGTGTCCTCACCACTGCTGACATGTGTCCTCACCACTGCTCACTAGTGTCCTCACCACTGCTGACATGTGTCCTCACCACTGCTCACCTGTGTCCTCACCACTGCTGACATGTGTCCTCACCACTGGTGACATGTGTCCTCACCACTGCTGACATGTGTCCTCACCACTGCTGACATGTGTCCTCACCACTGCTCACTTGTGTCCTCACCACTGCTCACTTGTGTCTTCACCACTGCTGACATGTGTCCTCACCACTGCTCACTTGTGTCCTCACCACTGCTGACATGTGTCCTCACCACTGCTGACATGTGTCCTCACTTGTTCACTTGTGTCCTCACCACTGCTGACATGTGTCCTCACCACTGCTGACATGTGTCCTCACTTGTTCACTTGTGTCCTCACCACTGCTCACTTGTGTCCTCACCACTGCTGACATGTGACCTCACCACTGCTGACATGTGTCCTCACCACTGCTCACCTGTGTCCTCACCACTGCTGACATGTGTCCTCACTTGTTCACTAGTGTCCTCACCACTGCTGACATGTGTCCTCACCACTGCTGACTAGTGTCCTCACCACTGCTCACTAGTGTCCTCACCACTGCTCACTTGTGTCCTCACCACTGCTGACTAGTGTCCTCACCACTGCTGACTTGTGTCCTCACCACTGCTGACTTGTGTCCTCACCACTGCTGACATGTGTCCTCACCACTGCTCACTAGTGTCCTCACGACTGCTCACTTGTGTCCTCACCACTGCTGACATGTGTCCTCACCACTGCTGACATGTGTCCTCACCACTGCTCACCTGTGTCCTCACCACTGCTGACATGTGTCCTCACCACTGCTCACCTGTGTCCTCACCACTGCTGACATGTGTCCTCACCACTGCTCACTTGTGTCCTCACCACTGCTGACATGTGTCCTCACCACTGCTGACATGTGTCCTCACCACTGCTCACTTGTGTCCTCACCACTGCTCACTTGTATATTCACCACTGCTGACATGTGTCCTCACCACTGCTCACTTGTGTCCTCACCACTGCTGACATGTGTCCTCACCACTGCTCACTAGTGTCCTCACCACTGCTCACTTGTGTCCTCACCACTGCTCACTAGTGTCCTCACCACTGCTCACTAGTGTCCTCACCACTGCTCACTTGTGTCCTCACCACTGCTCACTAGTGTCCTCACCACTGCTCACTTGTGTCCTCACCACTGCTCACTAGTGTCCTCACCACTGCTCACTTGTGTCCTCACCACTGCTGACTAGTGTCCTCACCACTGCTGACATGTGTCCTCACCACTGCTCACTTGTGTCCTCACCACTGCTGACTAGTGTCCTCACCACTGCTGACATGTGTCCTCACCACTGCTCACTTGTGTCCTCACCACTGCTCACTAGTGTCCTCACCACTGCTGACATGTGTCCTCACCACTTCTCACTTGTGTCCTCACCACTGCTCACTAGTGTCCTCACCACTGCTGACATGTGTCCTCACCACTGCTCACTTGTGTCCTCACCACTTCTCACTTGTGTCCTCACCACTACTCACTAGTGTCCTCACCACTGCTCACTTGTGTCCTCACCACTGCTCACTAGTGTCCTCACCACTGCTCACTAGTGTCCTCACCACTGCTCACTAGTGTCCTCACCACTGCTCACTTGTGTCCTCACCACTGCTGACTAGTGTCCTCACCACTGCTCACTTGTGTCCTCACCACTGCTCACTAGTGTCCTCACCACTGCTCACTAGTGTCCTCACCACTGCTCACTAGTGTCCTCACCACTGCTCACTAGTGTCCTCACCACTGCTCACTAGTGTCCTCACCACTGCTCACTTGTGTCCTCACCACTGCTGACTAGTGTCCTCACCACTGCTGACTTGTGTCCTCACCACTGCTGACTTGTGTCCTCACCACTGCTGACATGTGTCCTCACCACTGCTCACTAGTGTCCTCACCACTGCTCACTAGTGTCCTCACCACTGCTCACTTGTGTCCTCACCACTGCTGACTAGTGTCCTCACCACTGCTGACTTGTGTCCTCACCACTGCTGACTTGTGTCCTCACCACTGCTGACATGTGTCCTCACCACTACTCACTAGTGTCCTCACCACTGCTGACATGTGTCCTCACCACTGCTGACATGTGTCCTCACCACTGCTCACTAGTGTCCTCACCACTGCTCACTAGTGTCCTCACCACTGCTCACTAGTGTCCTCACCACTGCTCACTTGTGTCCTCACCACTGCTCACTTGTGTCCTCACCACTGCTCACTTGTGTCCTCACCACTGCTGACATGTGTCCTCACCACTGCTCACTTGTGTCCTCACCACTGCTCACTAGTGTCCTCACCACTGCTGACTTGTGTCCTCACCACTGCTCACTTGTGTCCTCACCACTGCTCACTTGTGTCCTCACCACTGCTGACATGTGTCCTCACCACTGCTCACTAGTGTCCTCACCACTGCTCACTAGTGTCCTCACCACTGCTGACATGTGTCCTCACCACTGCTCACTAGTGTCCTCACCACTGCTCACTAGTGTCCTCACCACTGCTCACTAGTGTCCTCACCACTGCTCACTTGTGTCCTCACCACTGCTGACATGTGTCCTCACCACTGCTCACTTGTGTCCTCACCACTGCTCACCTGTGTCCTCACCACTGCTGACATGTGTCCTCACCACTGCTGACTAGTGTCCTCACCACTGCTCACTAGTGTCCTCACCACTGCTCACTAGTGTCCTCACCACTGCTGACTTGTGTCCTCACCACTGCTGACTTGTGTCCTCACCACTGCTGACATGTGTCCTCACCACTGCTCACTAGTGTCCTCACCACTGCTCACTAGTGTCCTCACCACTGCTCACTTGTATCCTCACCACTGCTGACTAGTGTCCTCACCACTGCTGACTTGTGTCCTCACCACTGCTGACTTGTGTCCTCACCACTGCTGACATGTGTCCTCACCACTACTCACTAGTGTCCTCACCACTGCTGACATGTGTCCTCACCACTGCTGACATGTGTCCTCACCACTGCTCACTAGTGTCCTCACCACTGCTCACTAGTGTCCTCACCACTGCTCACTAGTGTCCTCACCACTGCTCACTTGTGTCCTCACCACTGCTCACTTGTGTCCTCACCACTGCTCACTTGTGTCCTCACCACTGCTGACATGTGTCCTCACCACTGCTCACTTGTGTCCTCACCACTGCTCACTAGTGTCCTCACCACTGCTGACTTGTGTCCTCACCACTGCTCACTTGTGTCCTCACCACTGCTCACTTGTGTCCTCACCACTGCTCACTTGTGTCCTCACCACTGCTGACATGTGTCCTCACCACTGCTCACTAGTGTCCTCACCACTGCTCACTAGTGTCCTCACCACTGCTGACATGTGTCCTCACCACTGCTCACTAGTGTCCTCACCACTGCTCACTAGTGTCCTCACCACTGCTCACTAGTGTCCTCACCACTGCTCACTTGTGTCCTCACCACTGCTGACATGTGTCCTCACCACTGCTCACTTGTGTCCTCACCACTGCTCACCTGTGTCCTCACCACTGCTGACATGTGTCCTCACCACTGCTGACTAGTGTCCTCACCACTGCTCACTAGTGTCCTCACCACTGCTCACTAGTGTCCTCACCACTGCTGACTTGTGTCCTCACCACTGCTCACTAGTGTCCTCACCACTGCTGACTAGTGTCCTCACCACTGCTGACTAGTGTCCTCACCACTGCTGACTAGTGTCCTCACCACTGCTGACTTGTGTCCTCACCACTGCTGACTAGTGTCCTCACCACTGCTGACTTGTGTCCTCACCACTGCTGACTTGTGTCCTCACCACTGCTCACTAGTGTCCTCACCACTGCTGACATGTGTCCTCACCACTGCTGACTAGTGTCCTCACCACTGCTCACTAGTGTCCTCACCACTGCTCACTAGTGTCCTCACCACTGCTGACTTGTGTCCTCACCACTGCTCACTAGTGTCCTCACCACTGCTCACTAGTGTCCTCACCACTGCTCACTAGTGTCCTCACCACTGCTGACATGTGTCCTCACCACTGCTCACTAGTGTCCTCACCACTGCTCACTAGTGTCCTCACCACTGCTCACTAGTGTCCTCACCACTGCCCACTAGTGTCCTCACCACTGCTCACTTGTGTCCTCACCACTGCTCACTAGTGTCCTCACCACTGCTGACATGTGTCCTCACCACTGCTGACATGTGTCCTCACCACTGCTCACTTGTGTCCTCACCACTGCTGACATGTGTCCTCACCACTGCTGACATGTGTCCTCACCACTGCTCACTTGTGTCCTCACCACTGCTGACATGTGTCCTCACCACTGCTCACTTGTATATTCACCACTGCTCACTAGTGTCCTCACCACTGCTCACTTGTGTCCTCACCACTGCTCACCTGTGTCCTCACCACTGCTGACATGTGTCCTCACCACTGCTGACTAGTGTCCTCACCACTGCTCACTAGTGTCCTCACCACTGCTCACTAGTGTCCTCACCACTGCTGACTTGTGTCCTCACCACTGCTCACTAGTGTCCTCACCACTGCTGACATGTGTCCTCACCACCGCTCACTAGTGTCCTCACCACTGCTCACTAGTGTCCTCACCACTGCTCACTAGTGTCCTCACCACTGCTGACATGTGTCCTCACCACTGCTCACTTGTGTCCTCACCACTGCTGACATGTGTCCTCACCACTGCTCACTAGTGTCCTCACCACTGCTCACTAGTGTCCTCACCACTGCTGACATGTGTCCTCACCACTGCTCACTAGTGTCCTCACCACTGCTCACTAGTGTCCTCACCACTGCTCACTAGTGTCCTCACCACTGCTCACTTGTGTCCTCACCACTGCTGACATGTGTCCTCACCACTGCTCACTTGTGTCCTCACCACTGCTCACCTGTGTCCTCACCACTGCTGACATGTGTCCTCACCACTGCTGACTAGTGTCCTCACCACTGCTCACTAGTGTCCTCACCACTGCTCACTAGTGTCCTCACCACTGCTGACTTGTGTCCTCACCACTGCTCACTAGTGTCCTCACCACTGCTGACATGTGTCCTCACCACTGCTCACTTGTATCTTTACCACTGCTGACATGTGTCCTCACCACTGCTCACTTGTGTCCTCACCACTGCTCTCTTGTGTCCTCACCACTGCTCACTAGTGTCCTCACCACTGCTCACTTGTGTCCTCACCACTGCTCACTTGTGTCCTCACCACTTCTCACTTGTGTCCTCACCACTGCTCACTTGTGTCCTCACCACTGCTGACATGTGTCCTCACCACTGCTGACATGTGTCCTCACCACTGCTGACATGTGTCCTCACCACTGCTGACATGTGTCCTCACCACCGCTGACATGTGTCCTCACCACTGCTGACATGTGTCCTCACCACTGCTGACATGTGTCCTCACCACCGCTGACATGTGTCCTCACCACCGCTGACATGTGTCCTCACCACCGCTGACATGTGTCCTCACCACTGCTGACATGTGTCCTCACCACCGCTGACATGTGTCCTCACCACTGCTGACATGTGTCCTCACCACTGCTGACATGTGTCCTCACCACTGCTCTCTTGTGTCCTCACCACTGCTCACTAGTGTCCTCACCACTGCTCACTAGTGTCCTCACCACTGCTCACTAGTGTCCTCACCACTGCTCACTAGTGTCCTCACCACTGCTCACTAGTGTCCTCACCACTGCTGACTTGTGTCCTCACCACTACTCACTAGTGTCCTCACCACTGCTCAGTTGTGTCCTCACCACTGTTCACTAGTGTCCTCACCACTGCTCACTTGTGTCCGCACCACTGCTCACTTGTGTCCTCACCACTGCTCACTAGTGTCCTCACCACCGCTGACATGTGTCCTCACCACTGCTCACTAGTGTCCTCACCACCGCTGACATGTGTCCTCACCACTGCTCACTAGTGTCCTCACCACCGCTGACATGTGTCCTCACCACTGCTCAGTTGTGTCCTCACCACTGTTCACTAGTGTCCTCACCACTGCTGACATGTGTCCTCACCACTGCTCACTTGTGTCCTCACCACTGCTCACTAGTGTCCTCACCACTGCTCACTAGTGTCCTCACCACCGCTGACATGTGTCCTCACCGCTGCTCACTTGTGTCCTCACCACTGCTGACATGTGTCCTCACCACCGCTGACATGTGTCCTCACCACTGCTCACTAGTGTCCTCACCACTGCTCACTAGTGTCCTCACCACTACTCACTAGTGTCCTCACCACTGCTCAGTTGTGTCCTCACCACTGTTCACTAGTGTCCTCACCACTGCTCACTTGTGTCCTCACCACTGCTCACTTGTGTCCTCACCACTGCTCACTTGTGTCCTCACCACTGCTGACATGTGTCCTCACCACTGCTCACTTGTGTCCTCACCACTGCTCACTTGTGTCCTCACCACTGCTCACTAGTGTCCTCACCACTGCTCACTAGTGTCCTCACCACTGCTCACTAGTGTCCTCACCACTGCTCACTAGTGTCCTCACCACTGCTCACTTGTGTCCTCACTACTGCTCACTAGTGTCCTCACCACTGCTCACTAGTGTCCTCACCACTGCTCACTAGTGTCCTCACCACTGCTGACATGTGTCCTCACCACTGCTGACATGTGTCCTCACCACTGCTCACTAGTGTCCTCACCACCGCTGACATGTGTCCTCACCACTGCTCACTAGTGTCCTCACCACTGCTCACTAGTGTCCTCACCACTGCTCACTAGTGTCCTCACCACCGCTGACATGTGTCCTCACCACTGCTGACATGTGTCCTCACCACTTCTCACTTATGTCCTCACCACTGCTGACATGTGTCCTCACCACTGCTCACTAGTGTCCTCACCACTGCTCACTAGTGTCCTCACCACTGCTGACATGTGTCCTCACCACTGCTCACTTGTGTCCTCACCACTGCTCACTAGTGTCCTCACCACTGCTGACATGTGTCCTCACCACTGCTCACTTGTGTCCTCACCACTGCTCACTTGTGTCCTCACCACTGCTCACTTGTGTCCTCACCACTGCTCACTTGTGTCCTCACCACTGCTCACTTGTGTCCTCACCACTGCTGACATGTGTCCTCACCACTGCTCACTTGTGTCCTCACCACTGCTCACTAGTGTCCTCACCACTGCTCACTAGTGTCCTCACCACCGCTGACATGTGTCCTCACCACTGCTGACATGTGTCCTCACCACTTCTCACTTATGTCCTCACCACTGCTGACATGTGTCCTCACCACTGCTCACTTGTGTCCTCACCACTGCTGACATGTGTCCTCACCACTGCTCACTAGTGTCCTCACCACTTCTCACTAGTGTCCTCACCACTGCTCACTAGTGTCCTCACCACTGCTCACTAGTGTCCTCACCACTGCTCACTAGTGTCCTCACCACTGCTCACTAGTGTCCTCACCACTGCTCACTAGTGTCCTCACCACTGCTGACATGTGTCCTCACCACTGCTCACTTGTGTCCTCACCACTGCTCACTTGTGTCCTCACCACTGCTCACTAGTGTCCTCACCACTGCTGACATGTGTCCTCACCACTGCTGACATGTGTCCTCACCACTGCTCACTAGTGTCCTCACCACCGCTGACATGTGTCCTCACCACTGCTGACTTGTGTCCTCACCACTGCTCACTTGTGTCCTCACCACTGCTCACTTGTGTCCTCACCACTGCTCACTAGTGTCCTCACCACTTCTCACTTGTGTCCTCACCACTGCTCACTAGTGTCCTCACCACTGCTCACTTGTGTCCTCACCACTGCTCACTTGTGTCCTCACCACTGCTGACATGTGTCCTCACCACTGCTCACTTGTGTCCTCACCACTGCTCACTTGTGTCCTCACCACTGCTCACTAGTGTCCTCACCACTGCTCACTAGTGTCCTCACCACTGCTCACTAGTGTCCTCACCACTGCTCACTAGTGTCCTCACCACCGCTGACATGTGTCCTCACCACTGCTCACTAGTGTCCTCACCACTGCTCACTAGTGTCCTCACCACTGCTCACTAGTGTCCTCACCACTGCTGACATGTGTCCTCACCACTGCTGACATGTGTCCTCACCACTGCTCACTAGTGTCCTCACCACCGCTGACATGTGTCCTCACCACTGCTCACTTGTGTCCTCACCACTGCTGACATGTGTCCTCACCACTGCTCACTTGTGTCCTCACCACTGCTCACTTGTGTCCTCACCACTGCTCACTAGTGTCCTCACCACCGCTGACATGTGTCCTCACCACTGCTCACTTGTGTCCTCACCACTGCTCACTAGTGTCCTCACCACTGCTCACTAGTGTCCTCACCACTGCTGACATGTGTCCTCACCACTGCTCACTTGTGTCCTCACCACTGCTCACTAGTGTCCTCACCACTGCTGACATGTGTCCTCACCACTGCTCACTTGTGTCCTCACCACTGCTCACTTGTGTCCTCACCACTGCTCACTTGTGTCCTCACCACTGCTCACTTGTGTCCTCACCACTGCTCACTTGTGTCCTCACCACTGCTGACATGTGTCCTCACCACTGCTCACTTGTGTCCTCACCACTGCTCACTAGTGTCCTCACCACTGCTCACTAGTGTCCTCACCACCGCTGACATGTGTCCTCACCACTGCTGACATGTGTCCTCACCACTTCTCACTTATGTCCTCACCACTGCTGACATGTGTCCTCACCACTGCTCACTTGTGTCCTCACCACTGCTGACATGTGTCCTCACCACTGCTCACTAGTGTCCTCACCACTTCTCACTAGTGTCCTCACCACTGCTCACTAGTGTCCTCACCACTGCTCACTAGTGTCCTCACCACTGCTCACTAGTGTCCTCACCACTGCTCACTAGTGTCCTCACCACTGCTCACTAGTGTCCTCACCACTGCTCACTAGTGTCCTCACCACTGCTCACATGTGTCCTCACCACTGCTCACTAGTGTCCTCACCACTGCTCACTAGTGTCCTCACCACCGCTGACATGTGTCCTCACCACTGCTGACATGTGTCCTCACCACTTCTCACTTATGTCCTCACCACTGCTGACATGTGTCCTCACCACTGCTCACTTGTGTCCTCACCACTGCTCACTTGTGTCCTCACCACTGCTCACTAGTGTCCTCACCACTGCTCACTAGTGTCCTCACCACTGCTGACATGTGTCCTCACCACTGCTCACTAGTGTCCTCACCACCGCTGACATGTGTCCTCACCACTGCTCACTAGTGTCCTCACCACTGCTCACTAGTGTCCTCACCACTGCTGACATGTGTCCTCACCACTGCTCACTTGTGTCCTCACCACTGCTCACTTGTGTCCTCACCACTGCTCACTAGTGTCCTCACCACTGCTCACTAGTGTCCTCACCACCGCTGACATGTGTCCTCACCACTGCTCACTAGTGTCCTCACCACTGCTCACTAGTGTCCTCACCACTGCTCACTAGTGTCCTCACCACTGCTCACTAGTGTCCTCACCACTGCTCACTAGTGTCCTCACCACTGCTCACTAGTGTCCTCACCACTGCTCACTAGTGTCCTCACCACCGCTGACATGTGTCCTCACCACTGCTCACTTGTGTCCTCACCACTGCTCACTAGTGTCCTCACCACTGCTCACTAGTGTCCTCACCACTGCTCACTAGTGTCCTCACCACCGCTGACATGTGTCCTCACCACTGCTCACTAGTGTCCTCACCACTGCTCACTAGTGTCCTCACCACTGCTCACTAGTGTCCTCACCACTGCTCACTAGTGTCCTCACCACTGCTCACTTGTGTCCTCACCACTGCTCACTAGTGTCCTCACCACTGCTCACTAGTGTCCTCACCACTGCTCACTAGTGTCCTCACCACTGCTCACTTGTGTCCTCACCACTGCTCACTAGTGTCCTCACCACTGCTCACTAGTGTCCTCACCACCGCTGACATGTGTCCTCACCACTGCTCACTTGTGTCCTCACCACTGCTCACTAGTGTCCTCACCACTGCTCACTAGTGTCCTCACCACCGCTGACATGTGTCCTCACCACTGCTCACTAGTGTCCTCACCACTGCTCACTAGTGTCCTCACCACTGCTCACTAGTGTCCTCACCACTGCTCACTAGTGTCCTCACCACCGCTGACATGTGTCCTCACCACTGCTCACTAGTGTCCTCACCACCGCTGACATGTGTCCTCACCACTGCTCACTTGTGTCCTCACCACTGCTCACTTGTGTCCTCACTTGCTCAGTTGTGTCCTGAGCTATTCTCATTTGTGTCTTCACCACTGCTCACTTGTGTCCTCACTTGCTCAGTTGTGTCTTCACCACTGCACACTTGTGTCCTCACTTGCTCAGTTGTGTCCTGAGCTATTCTCATTTGTGTCTTCACCACTGCTCACTAGTGTCCTCACCACTGCTCATTTGTGTCTTCACCACTGCACACTTGTGTCCTCACTTGCTCAGTTGTGTCCTCACCACTTCTCACTTGTGTCCTCACCACTGCTCACATGTGTCCTCACCACACATATGTCATATTAGGCTTTATATACATTCATAAATGTGTGTTCATTCCATATCATTGACGGTGCATGAAGTGTTGTCTAATCTTGAAGAAGACGATGCAGATGGGCCCGCAGTGTAAATTAAACCCCCGGATGGTAATGGAGGGCTACAAGACAACTTGAGTCATTGGCAACTACAGGCTCCTACATGCAGAAATACTGTGCTTAGATATATAAAATATTATTCAGAAACAGTTCACAATGTTTCTGTATGAGAGCACCAAAACTTTGAATAATTCCTTTGACATTTAGTGATGGGCCTGTGGTTATTATTATTAATCTCAGTCAAAACATCATGAGTGGTAGAAAGAATGCAGAAATTATGAAAGTGTTCTTTCTGTGGAGCAGATGGATAAATCAGAACAATTGGAACCGCATAGTTTGGAGAGCTTGATAAAAACATACACTGATGGGAGAATAGAAGAACTGAAGAACCTGATGCTGTCTTTCCTAGTGTTAACAATCTCACTTTGCTGGGTGTTTACCCCATTGAAAATGTCTGAATTAATTTGTGACAATGAAGTAACTGACCTATTGCTTAGGGAAGCTACAAAATATGCTTTACACAAAAGCAACTCGGATCCCAAATTAACAGTTGATGAAGAGACTTTCCTTCGGATTCTCATTGTCTCTGTGAGAAGATGTTACTTGGATGGTGGGAGGGACATGAGTATATAACAGTATGAGAAGAGAGAGAGGTTTGAGACCATTATGTGTTTCATCAATTTTTGTGACAACAGTGAATTCAATTTGAGTGACAAGATGTGAAAGCTGCGATCTCTAATGGATCACTTCCAGCCAGGCGATTATGATTAGTGTATGGTAATGTACTGTGGTAGAAATGGGTGTAAGCAGTTTATAAATGAAACCCGGTATATATATCTTGAGTCTTGGTCAGCAGGAATTGGATAGCCGTGTAGTACATTTTTAATATTTAAATTACAAGTTGTGATTTGTGTATCCTTCCACTTTAGTTAGTTAGTGTGAGATAGGATTTAAGAGGTATTGGTCTCTGTAGAATTAGATGTTAAAGGTATCATATGGGAAATTCCCTCCTCTGCGGAGATGTCATCTTCATTTGGTGCATGTACGGCAATGAAAGTAGTGTCTTCATTGGAGCTGCTGTTGAGAGCTAAAGTTACCGAGATCATCTGTAGCCGTCAGGGATAACTATGGAGACTCCTCCCTTTGCTCTCTGTTCCTTGTCCACTCCTGAATGAAACATTAAAAACCTTTCATCACTGTTTGGTTCCATTAGCTGTTCACACCCACTGCCTTTCTTCTTGGTCTCTGTTGCTGCCAGTATGTTCAGCCCTGCTCTTAGCATTTCCGACAACAGTTCAAACTCCTTACCAGCTAGTCCCCGTACGTTCCAGGTTGCCACGTTCATAGTCCTTTTTCCTCGCTTGGTCGTCAACAGTTTAATCAATCCGGTTTCCCTCTGTAATTTCTTTTAATAATTGTTTCTCGGATGCTTGTGTTATCAGCCCTAGTTCGAAAGCCTTGTGCCACGAACCTACTACGCTGGCGTAGCAGGGGGATAGGTGATACTCCCACATGGCGTGTCCCAGGTGGCGGATAGGGGGGTCCTGACCGGCTTGCCGGCGGACTTGAGGGAAATAAAATACCTCTCATGGACCAAACACACTACCCCCGGTGGGTGGGGAACGCAGATGAAGAATACACCCACGGTTTTCACCTGCCTGTCGTAAGAGGCGACTAACAGGGGCCCAAGGGGCTCTCAACTTGGAAGTATGTATTGGCGACCACGGGTCCTTTAGCTGAGTCTTGGCATTGCTTCCACTTACGTGTTCCAGGCTCCTCATTTTCGTCTATCCTGTCCGACCTCCCTTGGTCTTTTGTTCTTTTCCGACCCCGACTGTATTAGAGCATTCGAGGCCTAGGGAGTCTTTCATTTTCATGCCCTTCATGGCCCTTGCCTTTCTTCGTCCGTTACTTCATTTTTCGAAGTGATGGATCCCTTCTTTTTTTCTCTCTCTCTCTCTTTACCCCCTGTGGGTGGGAGACGCAGACGGATAATACACCCACGGTATCCCCTGCCTGTCGTGAGAGGCGACTAAAAGGGGCGACCAAGGTATGATTAAATTAGAACCATGAAACTACTTTTGATTCGTACCATCATGCGGGGAACACCATGGGTTTCCTGTACTTGCGAGTAGTACCACTATGTCTGTCTGTTAGGTCATCAGCCCAGAGGCTGGTTGGATCCTCAAATAGCACCACCAAACGTTATGTGGTTATAAGGAAACCACAAAAACCAATGGCTGCACTAAAATGAGGCATACTAGGCAAGACGAGGAGCTAGGTAGTTTGCCATTGCTTTCCTCACTGGGTCAGAAAGTGCTATTGCAGCACGACTGACCCTATGAGCAACACCTTTCATAACACTCATATGCACTAGTCGTGTTCTGAATGTCATTACTCAGGACCACTGATACCCCAGCAGCTTCCATATTGTCACAGCCATGGATGAGACAGGGACTTCGGTGAAAGCTACACTTTACTCTGGCCTGTGCCAAGGGATGGATACAGAAGTACTGTATCCATCAAGAAATGGCAGCAGGCAAAGTACCACTATATTAGGTATGAAATAGGTTTGTGATTAGTAGCAGCAAAGAATCTGGTCTGTGGGTTTCCAGTACCCGTGCGTCGTACCAATGTGAGCAACACCGCGGGTCTGGGCGTTGCCAGTGAGTTGTACCACTATATGAGCGACACCGTGGGTCTGCATTGCCTGTGATTGGTACCCACTATGTGAGGAACACCACGGGAATACCGGCACCCGTGACTAGTACACCTAGGTGAGGAACCTCATCGGTTTGCATTGGCTATGATTGGCGCCATTGTGTGAGAAACACCATAGGTCTGTGTTACCTTTACGAAGTACAATACTTGTGAGTAGTACCATCTTGTGTGGAACACCGTGAGTCTTCACTACTTTTGATTAATACCCCAACATGAAGAATTGTCGGTGCGACGTAAAGCCCCTAGCAAAAAATAAAAAATAAATATACATGACAAATACCATGGTCCTACTTTACTCGCGACATGTACCATTCTGTGGAACCTTAGACATGGATTTTGGACCCCTTTAGACATCAAGCATCCTCGATTCAGGATTATGCTTTATATGTGGTCCCTCGGTCAGTAGTACTATTATTTATGATTTTTGCGTCGAATCCACTGTTTTTTGTTTGTTTTTTGTTTTTTGTGTTTTTTGGTTCATGTCCATCCGATCATTCTTCATGACATTTTCTTATTTTGGTCAGTGGATGATTTTGAACTTTTGTTGCCATTTCATTTCGTACCATTAGGGGCCGATGACCTCGTTGTTAGGCCCCCTTTAAACTACAAGCATCATCATCATCATCAAAGCCTTGTGGGAGGGGCTGCCTCCCTCATAGCCCTCGGCCTACTATATTTTCTGTCGGGGTTTCTTCCCTTAACCTTTGAGGTACCTCCCTCTCTGCAAGGCAGCAGTTTTGCCTCGGTCCGGGACTGCTTATTCGGGTTTCACCTTATTCGCAGCTAACCCCCACATTTGAGGGCCGTTCGCTATCCGCCACCTGCAACCCGCCCGGTAGCCCCGGGCATTCAGTAATATTCAGTTCAAAATCTGCAACGTTTAGACGGGATAGAGGGTCGATGTTAGGTCAGAGATAAACACTACGTTAAAATGGGTTCCCGATGACTGCGATATAATTGGGGTGGAGATAAATAATGCACACAATAAACAAAATATAATCATTATTGGAGCTTACCGCCCGCCAAAATCAGGTTTAAACACAATCACTCATCTTTCAGAATTGACATGAGCTAATATAAACTACGGGGAAAGAACTATAATTGCAGGGGATCCCAATCTACCGTCGGTAAACTGGGCTGGGTCCACTACGGGGGCCTATCGCAAGAAGCAGTTAAATTATTAGTGTGGAATAATGGCTTTTCCAAGTCGTTAGAAAGAACACGTGTAAACGAGCCCCTTCAGTTTTTTTCCAATCAGACCGCATGACATAGTTGTATCTTGTGACGTAATTCAGGAGATTGGTAGTAGATAAAGTGGAGAGTTCGGCCTCCTTCTCGCTCCCTCCGCAGAGACCTCCTCCTCCCGCGGGATATTTGAATTTTGGCGCGAGATTTGAATTTTGGCGCGAGATTTGAATTTGTAAACAAAGCCACGTGCTTTTTGACAGCTGTCTTCGACAACAACGCATCGCTGTCCTCACTGCTGGCATCTAGACGGGCCTAAACCTCAGTGCAGCCAACTAAACCTCACTAGCGCGAGATTTGAATTGGTAAACAAAGCCACGTGCTTTTTGACAGCTATAATCGAAAACAACCCATCGCGAACCTCACTGCTGCCATCTTGACGGGCCTAAATCTCAGTGCTGCCAACTAAACCTTACTAGCGCGAGATTTGAATTGGTAAACTAACCCACGTGCTTTTTTCACAGCTGTCATCCGCCATCTTGCATTGCAAACCTCAGTGCTGCACTCTTTAGCTACTTACCTTTGAAATATGGTGGCGGCAATTTCCACGTGCTCTTGTTTGGCAAAAACCCACGTGCTTTTTTGACAGCAGCCATCTTTAATCAACAGAGCATCGTGCTGCCCTCTTTATCTACTACCTTTGAAATGTGGTGGCGGATAATTTGAAAAATTCTGTCAGCTGTTATCCGTCATCTTGCATCGCTTACCTCAGTGCTGCTATCTTTACGGTACTAAACCTTATCGTGGTGGTAGGAAATTTCCTTATCGTGGTGGTGGTGGTCGTGGTCATGAAAAAAATAAAATCTACATGCTTTTTTGACAGCTGTCATCCGCCATCTTTAATCAACAAAGCATCGTGCTGCTATCTTAAGCTACATACATTTAACATGTGGTGGCGGCCAATTTAAAATTCTATCCAGATGACATCTTTAATCCACTGAGTACCGTGTTACTATCTTTAGCTACTAATTTTGTATTGTGGTGGCGGATAATTTGAAAAAAAATTCCGTTAGCTATCATCAACATTAATGCATTTGCGAACCTAACATCTCATCTATTAATTTGAAGGACACCATCCTTAGTTTACAACAAGATGCCCCTCCCGACGCTAATTAATACTTAGAGGTTACTACACAAGATGGCGTTGGCTATTATGACTGACTCCTCCTGCTCCTCCTCCCCTACGTCCTCCGCTCCTGTACCTCCTCCTCCTCTGTCAAGACATAGTTTTATCGAACATGCATCGCGAATGCAAGAGTGTGCAGCGATAACATCATCGTGCATGATTAGACTCGCGGATTACAAAAGAATCATAACAAGACTAAAATCGAACACTGTACAACATGTGTTTAGAACATGTCAGGGGATATCTTTGCTCTAAGAAAATCTGATTAAAACATAACAAGACTAGAATCGATGCCGTTAACTTGAACATGTGATTAGAACATTGTTTGATGTGTTCAGATCACTAAACAAGTGATCAAGACTAGAACCGAACACTGTACTCGATAACAGCACGTGTTTAGAACATGTCAGGGGATACCTTTGTTCTAAGAAGATCAGATTGAAACATAGCAAGACTAGAATCGAACACTGTACTCGATGTTATTAACCTCAACATGTGATCAGAACATTAATTGATGTGTTCAAAACACTAAATAAGTGATCAAGTCTAGAATCGAACACTGTGGTCGATACAACATGTGTTTAGAACATGTCAGGGGATACCTTTCTTCTAAGAAGATCAGATTACAAAAGAAGTGATTAAGAATAGAATCGAGCACTGTACTCGATACAACATGTGAGCAGAACATCGATTGATGTGTTTAGAACATGATACAACATGTCTGGGGTATACCTTTGTTCTAAAGAAAAAAATAATAAACTAGAATTCTGAACAGCTTGCGTAAGATAGCGATTGTTATAACCTCCTTTTCCTCTTCTTGCTCTGACAAGGCATAGATTTATCGAACATACAACGCGATCTAGTGCATATCACGTAGCTAACTCGCTCAGTAAACGATATATAACTTCAATGATTTGCCTAGTACGAAAATCAAAAACACACTATGCACATATCTCGTAGCTAACCTGCTCAGTAAACGATATAGCAACACTTCAATGATTTGGCAAGTGCGGAAATCAAAAACCATTCTGCGTAGCTTATTCGCTCAGTAAACGATATAGCAACACTTCAGTGATTTGTCTAGAGCGAAAATCAAGAACCATACTACGTAACTAACTTGCTCAGTAAACGATATAGCAACACTTCAAATGATTTGCCTTGTCTTGTGCGAAAATCAGAAAACCATACTGCTTAGCTAACTTGCTCAGTAAACGATATAGCAACACTTCAAATTATTTGCCTTGTCTTGTGCGAAAATCAGAAAACCATACTGCTTAGCTAACTTGTTCAGTAAACGATATAGCAACACTTCAAATGATTTACCTTGTCTTGTGCGAAAATCAAAAACCATACCGCTTAGCTAACTCGCTCAGTAATCGATATAGCAACACTTGAAATGATTTCCATTGTCTTATGCGAAAATCTAAAACCATACTGCGTAGCTAACTCGCTCAGTAAACGAATATAGCAACACTTCAAATAATTTACGTTGTCTTGTGCGAAAATCTAAAACCATACTGCGTAGCTAACTCGCTCAGTAAACGAATATAGCAACACTTCAAATGATTTGCCTAATGCGAAAATAAGAAAATTATACTGCGTAGCTAACTCGCTCACCGCACTGCTAAGACGCTTAGTAATTGCAGATACACTAGAACACTAATATACGCTATGTAAAAATAAGAACCATACTGCGTAGCCAACTCTCTCGGTAACACTGCAAATACATCACAACATGATTAGAACACTCATATTCGCATACACGTTACTATTTTTTTCGAAACATACACGGACAAGAATGTTGCGAGATACCTCACCTGACATACTTACATGTTGAAAAAAAAGGATGATGAAAAATCATAAATTATTTGTACGCATGTTGCCTCCTCCAAGTTGTAAGAGCAAATGGAAGAATTCTGCGATTTTCTGCTACGGCTGGCGAACGGCAGTGACATGTTATCTCAGCGAAAAATGCGCATGACCTTGTCCCTGCATACACGCAAGTCAGACACAATGATGGATTCCGCGATTCAAATCCTGGCAACTTATGCCGTCAGGAAGGGCATCCAGCCAGATCCTTACGTTTCATGTAATTACACGTTTCAGGAAGCCTGACAATCGCGCAGGAAAGGGCTAGCAGCGGCTAACCACCCCCTAGCATTTGCTATCTTCAGGGATGCCGACACTAGGGGTTCGAACCCGCTATCTCCCGGAAAGTAACAGAAGTAGCGAGAATGATTGCCGGTACAAGATGGTGATGGTGATTCATCTGTCGAATGGGGGCGTTAAGCCTTGTGCAGGATTCTTCGACAGGAGTATTTTATGTGCCGGCGCCTGGTTTTACTATGACATCCAGTTATAATAATTTAATGTTATTTGCTTTACCTCCCACTAACTACTTTTACGGTCTTCGGAGACGCCGAGGTGCCGGAATTTAGTCCCGCAGGAGTTCTTTAACGTGCCAGTAAATCTACCGATACGAGGCTGTCGTATTTGAGCACCCTCAAATACCACCAGACTGAGCCAGGATCGAACCTGCCAAGTTGGGGTTAGAATTCCAGCGCCTTAACCGTCTGAGCTACTCAGCCCGGCGACATCCAGTTATAAAACCCGCTACGACAGATTTATCTTACTTCATATCTCGTATACTGCGATTTAAAATCCTAGTCCTTTAAATTTGGGAAGGGCAACTGGCCGTAAAACAATGGTTTACGGTGTAATACGCTAGATACTGCGATTTAAAATCCCAGTTCTCGCGTCGAAAGGGGGCACCCAGCTGTAAAACTCCGATTCTCGCGTTAGGAAGGGCATCTGGGTGTAAAACAGATTCTTGTGATTAAAAATTTTACATCAGGAAGGGCATCCGGCCGTAAAACAGGACTAGGAGCGGGGGAAGCAGCTAGCCGCTCCCTAGTGTAGTTCGGGCGTTATGCCTTGCGAGTGGGCTATGTGCTAGCACCGGGCTGTAAGGGCATATCTTTTAAATGCATCAAGTCTGAGGTGCGGGGTATGAAAAATAACGTGGGTGTGTGTTTTACAGAAGCGTTGGTATGTTTGCTGGGAGAAGAGAGTCTGCTTTAAGTTAGTCAGCGCTCATTCGCAAGAATGCCAGACAGCTGTTTTCACTCGGTGCAAATTCCACAGGTCACCTACAGCCTGCTCTCTCTTGTCGGGCTGGGCTGAGTAGCTTAGAAGCACTAGCATTATAACATAACACGTTCGATTCTGGCTTAGTCTGGTATACGTTATGTCGGTAGAACTATTAAGGGACTAAAGTCTCCGAGTTCGATCCTGGCTTAGTCTGAAAGCGCTCGAAATAACTTCTGAGGGACAAAATTCTAGCACTTCGGCGTCTTAAGGTTTAATCCTAGCACATTCTGAAGGTGCTCGGAAGAACTTTTGAAGGACTAAATTTTAGTACCTCAGCATCTCCAGGTTCGATCCTGGCTCAGTCTAAAGGTGCCTAGTAGAATTTTTGAGGGACAAAATTCTCGCACCTCGGCGTCTCTAGCTTCAATCCTAGCTCAGTCTGAGGGTGCTCGGAAGACCTTTTAAAGGACAAAATTTTGATACCTCAGCGTCTCCAGGTTCGATCCTGGCTCAGTCTAAAAGTGCTCAAAATAACTTCTGAGGGACCAAATTCTAGCACCTCGGCGTCTCTAGGTTTAATCCTTGCTCAGTCTGAAAGTGCTTAGTAGAACTTCTGAGGAACAAAATTCTAACACCTCGGCGTCCCCAGGTTTAATCCTAGCACAGTCTGAAAGTGCTCGGAATAACTTCTGAGGGACAAAATTCTAGCACCTCGGCGTCTCCAGATTCGATCCTGGCTTAGTCTGAAGGTGCTTCGTAAAAATTCTGAGGGACAAAATTCTAGCACCTTGGCGCCTCTAGGATCAATCCGAGCTCAGACTGGTTGTGCACGGCAGAACTTCTGAGGGACGAAATTCCGGCACTTCGGCGTCTCCGAGTTCGATCGTAGCTCAGTCTGAAGGTGCTCTGTAGAACATTTGAGGGACCAAGTTCTGACACCTCGGCGCCTCGTGTTAACGTAGCAGGTTCGATCCTGTAGCTCAGTCTAGTCGTACACAGCAGAACTCTTAAGGGGCTAAATTCCGACACTTCGGCGTCTCGTGTTGTTCTTACCCTAGCTCAGTCTAGTCGTAAGAGGTCGCTAACAGGCAGGAGGTAATCCCGTAGATGTTAGCTCAGCTCAATGCCCGATGACTAATTCTTCAACTCAGCTCAACCCCCCGTCTACGCTCTCCAAGATAACAGGCAGGGGATACCGTAGATGTTGACTCAGCTCAGTAACCGAGGATTACAGCTAATGCTGTATACCTTCAACTATACACCTAGATGCCCTTCCTGACACAAACTTTACAATGTAAGTTCCTCAGCAAGAATCATTGTTTTTACAACTACTTGCACGGTTTTTAGAGGGTAAAACCCGGTAGCGGCATATAGCCTACTCCTGTCCAAGGAGCCTGCACAAGGCTTAACGCCCCCATCCGACAGATGAATCACCATCAACATCTTGTACCCACAATCATTCTCGCTACTTCTGTTACTTTTCGGGAGATAGCGGGTTCGAACCCCTACTGTCGGCAGCCCTGAAGATAGCAAATGCTCGGGGGTGGTTAGCCGCTGCTAGCCCTTTCCTGCGCGATTGTCAGTCTTCCTGACAACATGTAATTACATGAAACATAAGGATCTGGCCGGATGCCCTTCCTGACGGTGTAAGTTGCCAGGATTTGAATCGCGGTATCCATCATTGTGTCTGACTTGCGTGTATGCAGGGACAAGGTCATTCGTATTTTTCGCTGAGATAACATGCCACCTCCGTTCGCCAGCCGTAGCAGAAAATCGCAGAATTCTTCCATTTGCTCTTACAACTTGGAGGCGGCAACATGCGTACAAATAATTTATGATTTTTCATCCTTCCATTTTTTCAACATGTAAAAAAAATAGTAACGTGTATGCGAATATGAGTGTTCTAATCGTGTTGTGATGTATTTACAGTGTGACCGAGAGAGTTGGCTACGCAGTATGGTTCTTATTTTTACATAACGAATATTAGTGTTCTAGTATATTTGCAATTACTAAGCGTCTTAGCAGTGCGGTGAGCGAGTTAGCTACGCAGTATAATTTTCTTATTTTCTCATTAGGCAAATCATTTGAAGTGTTGCTATATTCGTTTACTGAGCGAGTTAGCTACGCAGTATGGTTTTAGATTTTCGCACAAGACAACGTAAATAATTTGAAGTGTTGCTATATCATTTACTGAGCAAGTTAGCTACGCAGTATGGTTTTTGATTTTTACACAAGACAAGGCAAATCATTTGAAGTGTTGCTATATCGATTACTGAGCAAGTTAGCTAAGCAGTATGGTTTTTGATTTTCGCACAAGACAAGGCAAATCATTTGAAGTGTTGCTATATCGTTTACTGAGCGAGTTAGTTACGCAGTATTGTTTTCGATTTTCGCACTAGGCAAATCATTGAAGTGTTGCTATATCGTTTACTGAGCGAGTTAGCTACGCAGTATGGTTTTTGATTTTCGCACTGGGCAAATCATTGAAGTGTTGCTATATCGTTTACTGAGCAAGTTATTTACGCAGTATGGTTTTTTGATTTTCGCACTAGGCTAATCATTGAAGTGTTGCTATATCGTTTACTGAGCGAATAAGCTACGCAGTATGGTTTTTGATTTTCGCAATAGCCAAATCATTGAAGTGTTGCTATATCGTTTACTGAGCAAGTTAGCTACGCGATATGTGCATAGTGTGGTTTTGATTTTCGTACTAGGCAAATCATTGAAGTTATATATCGTTTACAGAGCGAGTTACCTACGTGATATGCATAAGATCGCGTTGTATGTTCGATAAATCTATGCCTTCTCAGAGCAAGAAGAGGAAAAGGAGGTTATAACAATCGCTATCTTACGCAATCTGTTCAGAATTCTAGTTCATTATTTTTCTCTTAGAACAATGGTATACCCCAGACATGTTGTATCATGTTCTAAACACATCGATCGATGCTCAGTTCATACTTTTTATTGAGTACAGTGTTCGATTCTATTCTTAATCACTTCTTTGTAATCTGATCTTAGAACAAAGATATCCCCTGACATGTTCTAAACACATGTTGTATCGAGTACAGTGTTCGATTCTAGTCTTGGTCACTTATTTAGTGTTTTGATCACATCAATTAATGTTCTGATCACATGTTGAGGTTAACAACATCGAGTGCAGTGTTCGATTCTAGTCTTATGTTTCAATCTGATTTAATGTTCTAATCACATGTTGAAGTTAGCAATATCGAATACAGTGTTCGATTGTAGTCTTGCTATGTTTCGACCTGATCTTCTTAAAAAAAGGTATCCCCTCACATGTTCTAAACACATGTTGTATCAAGTACTGTGTTCGATTCCAGTTAGTGTCCTGAACACATCAAACAATGTTCTAATCACATGTTGAAGTTAACGGCATCGATTCTAGTCTTGTTATGTTTTAATCTGATTTTCTTAGAACAAAGTTATCCCCTGACATGTTCTAAACGCATGTTGTACAGTGTTCGTTTCTAGTCTTGATCACTTATCTAGTGATCTGAACACACCAATCAATGTTCTAATCACATGTTGACGTTAACAAACAGCACCGTGTTCTATTCTAGTCTTATGTTTCAATCTGATTTTCTTTGCAAAGATATCCCCTGACGTGTTCTTAACACATGTTGTATCGTGTTCGATTTTAGTCTTGAGTTGATGATAGCTAACGGATTTTTGTTCAAATTATCCGCCACCACAATTCAAAAGTAGTAGTTAAGGATAGCAGCAAGATGCTTTGTTGATTAAAGATGGCGGATGACAGCGGACGGAATTACCCGCTGTGTCGTAAAGATAGCAGCACGGTGCTCCCATGATTAAAGATGGCGGACGACAGCTGTCAAAAAGCATGTAGATTTTATTTCGCCCACGACCACCGCCACCACCACCACGATAAGGTAATTTCCTACCATCACCACGATAAGGTTTAGTACCGTAAAGATAGCAGCACTGAGGTAAGCGATGCAATATGGCAGAAAGCAGCTGATGGAATTTTTCAAATTATCCGACACCACATTTCAAAGGTAGTAGCTAAAGAGGGCAGCACTGAGGTTTGCGATGCAAGATAGCAGATGAGAGCTATCACATGGGAATTACCGCCACCACATTTCAAAGGTATGCAGATAAGGAGGGCAGCACGATGCTCTGTTGACTAAGGATGGCTGCTTTTCAAAAAAAGCACGTGGAATTTTTCAAATTGCCCGCCACCACATTTCAAAGGTAAGTAGCTAAGGAGGGCTGCACGATGCTCTGTTGATTAAAGATGGCTGCTTGTCAAAAAAGCACGTGGTTTTGTTTCCAAACAAGAGAGCTAAAGACGGCAGCACGATGCTCTGTTGACTAAAGATGGCTGCTGTCAAAAAATCACGTGGGCTTTTTTCCAAACAAGAGCACGTGGAAATTGCCGCCACCACATTTCAAAGGTAAGTAGCTAAAGAGTGCAGCACTGAGGTATGCGATGCAAGATGGCCGATGACAGCTCCCAAAAAAGCACGTGGATTTTAAATTACCAGCAGTGCCGTAAAGAGGGCAGCACTAAGGATAGCGATGTAAGATGGCGGATGACAGCTGTAAAAAAGCACTTGGCTTTGTTTACCAATTCAAATCTCGCGCTAGAAAGGTTTAATTGGCAGTACTGAAGTTTATGTCCGTCAAGATAGCAGCACTGAGGATAGCGATGTAAGATGGCGGATGACAGCTGTCAAAAAAGAACGTGGGTTTGTTTACCAATTCAAATCTCGCGCTAGTAAGGTTTAGTTGGAAGCACTGAGTTTTAGGCCCGTCAAGATGGCAGCAGTGATGTTAGCGATGCGTTGTTGTCGATGATAGTAGTATAATTGGACAGTTCGGCCGCCACCGCCACCGCGGGCTCCCAGAGGCCACCTCCACCGCAACCACAGCCAGAGGCCTCCCAGAGGCCACCTCCACCGCCACCACAGCCAGAGGCCTCCCAGATGCCTCCTCCACCACCACCACCACAGCCAGAGGCCTCCCAGAGGTCTCCTCCACCACCCGCGGGAAATTTGAATTTGTAAACAAAGCCACGTGCTTTTTGACAGCTATCATCGACAACAACGCATCGCTAACCTCAGTACTGCCATCTTGACGGGCCTAAACCTCAGTAGTGCCAACTTAACCTAACTAGCGCGAGGTAAACAAAGCCACGTGTTTTTTGACAGCCACGTGCTTTTTGACAGACAACATCGCATCGCTAACCTCAGTACTGCCATCTTGACGGGCCTAAACCTCCGTAGTACCAACTTAACCTAACTAGCCCGAGATTTGAATAGGTAAACAAATCCACGTGCTTTTTGACAGCTGTCATCCGCCATCTTTAAACCAAAGAACACTGTGCTGCCCTCTTTATCGCAGTAGCTGCAAATTCGTCACCTGTCATCGGCAGTGCTGCCATCTTGGCGGGCCTAAACCTTAGTGCTACCAACTTAACCTCACTAGCGTGAGATAAACAAATCAACGTGCTTTTTTGACAGCTGTCATCCGCCATCTTTAATCTATAGAGCACAGTGCTGCCCTCTTTAGCTACTTACCTTTGTAATGTGGCGGCGGATAATTTGAAAAATGCTTTTTGACAGCAGCCATTTTTAATCTAGAGAGCACCGTGCTGCCCTCTTTAGCTAGATACCTTTGAAATGTGGTGGCAGGCAATTCCACATGACAGTAGCCATCTTTAATCAAGAGAGCACTGTGCTGCCCTTTATGTGGTGGCGGCAATTTAAAAAATTCTACATGCTCTTGTTTGGAAACAAACTCACGCGCTTTTTTGACAGCCGTCATCCGCCATCTTTAATCAACAGAGCACAGTGCTGCCCTCTTTATCTAGATATCTTTGAAATGTGGTGGCGGCAAATTCCACGTGCTCTTGTTTGGAAACAAAGCCATGTGCTTATTTGACAGCTGTCATCCGCCATCTATAATCAACAGAGCACCGTGCTGCTATCATGCGGGCAATTTCGTCAGCTGTCATCCGCCATCTTTAATCCACAGAACACCGTGCTGCCCTCTTTATGGCTGCTACCTTAAGCACGTAGTAGCGGGCAATTTGAAAAGTTCTGTTAGCTATCATCCACCATCTTTAAACAAGAGAGCACCGTGCTGCCATCTTTAGCTAGATACCTTTGAAATATGATGGCGGCAAATTGAAAAATACCACGTGCTCTTGTTTGGAAACAAACTCACGTGCTTTTTTGACAGCTACCATCCGCCATCTTTAATCAACAGAGCATAGTGCTGCCCTCTTTAGTTAGATACCTTTGAAATGTGGTGGCGGCAAATTCCATGTGCACTTGTTTGGAAACAAAGCCATGTGCTTTTTTGACAGGTGTCATCTGCCATCTTTAATCAACAGAGCACCGTGCTGCTATCATGCCGGTAATTTCGTCAGCTGTCATACGCCATCTTGAATCTACAGAGCACCGTGCTGCCCTCTGTAGTAGCGGGCAATTTGAAAAGTTCTGTTAGCTGTCATCCGCCATCTTTAATCAAGAGAGCACCGTGCTGTCATCTTTAGCTAGATACCTTTGAAATGTGGTGGTGGATAATTTAAAAAGCAAAATTCTACAGCAGCCATCTCTCGACGCTAATTGCATAAGATGGTGGCTATTCATGACTCCTTAAGGGTGCTTACGCAAGATGGCTGCTATACATAGGTTTTTATGAGACGCCCTTGGGATGCTTGCACAAGATGGCAGGTATACATGACTCCTTATGAGATGCCCTAGAGATGCTTGCTTAAGATAGCGGCTGCTCTTATAGGACGGCTTAAGGGTCCTTGCACAAGATGGCTTGAGACGTCCTAAGGATGCTTGCGTAAGATGGCGGACACAAGATGGCGGCTATACACAACTCCTTATGAGACGCTTTAAGGGTGCTTGCGCAAGATGGCTGCCACTCTTATGAAGAAAGCTAGCTTAGAGGCTAACGTGTCGTGCTAGTTCGATTCATTAAATTTAGGGCTTAAATGCAAAATGTTAAATATCTCGAAAACGGTGCACCGTAGAGCAAAACGGACAAATTTTTTCCGCCAAATGCCCAGGTTCGCAGTATGAGGAACAAGAAAACTATAGTCTAATGATGGGATCAACGGTTCGGTTCCTACTTAGGCCCTTTGGCATTTGCTCTGTTTTAGCTTGTATTGAAGCGAGCCTTCGTAACATGATCAGGTCTAGCTATGGTAGAGAGTATAACGTACCGTGCTGGTTCGATTCATTAAATTTGGAGGCTTGAATGCAAAATGTTAAATACCTCGAAAACGGTACATCGTAGAGCAAAACGGACAAACTTTTCCCGTCTAATACGTAGGTTCGTAGTATCAGGAACAAGAAAAAAACGTAGTCTGATGATGAGATCAACGGTTCGATTCCTACTTAAGCCATTTGGCATTGGCAGCTATCTATTTCTACAAGATGGTGGCTGCTCTAATGAGACACAAGATGCCTTGAGACGTCCTAGGGATGCTTAGCTTAGAGGCTACTGCGCAAGATAACAGCTGCTGTTATGCATGCGGTGGAGGGCAATTTGTAATTCTATGTGCTTAATCAACAGAGCACCCTGCTGCCCTCTTTAGCTGAAATGTGGTGGCGGATAATTTGAAAAATTCTTTTGACAGCTGTCATCTTTAAACAAAGGCGACTATACATACGCTGTTAAGGCCTTATCATTCTCCTCCTCCTCCTCCTCCTTCTCTACCTCCTCCTCCTCCTCCTCCGCCTCTTATGTCAAGGCATAGCTTTATATCGAACAAGTTTAAACCTGCATCGCGAAGGTAAGCCTGTGCAGCGATAACATTATTGTGCATGTTTAGACTTTCGAAACATAAGAAGAGTAGAATCAAACGCTGTACTCGATACAACATGTGATCAGAACATTGATTGATGTGTTCAGAAAACAAAATAAGTGATCAAGACTAGAATCGAACACTGTACTCAATACATCATGTGTTTAGAATATGTCAGGGTATACCCTTGTTCTAAGAAGATCAGAATGAAACATAACAAGACTAGAATCGAACACTGTAATCGATGTTAACTTCAACATATGATCTGAACATTGTTTGATGTGTTCAGAGCAAAAGTACAATTTTGATGATTTGCTTAGTGTAAAATCAAAAGCTATGGAAACACACTGTGCACATATCGCGCAGCTAACTCGCTCAGTAAGCAATATTGCAAAACTACAACTTCAATGATTTGCCTATTGTAGAAATAAAAAACACACTGTACCCATACTGTGCAGCTAACTCGCTCGGTAAACGATATAGCAAAAGTATAACTTCAAATTATTTACCTTCTATCATTCGTCTTGTGTGAAAATCAGTTGAACAAGTTATCGCATAAACATGTAACATGAAATATCAGTTAATCTGTTGGCATGGGTTACAAGCATGTAGCTTATACGGGAAGTAAAATTAAACAGAACGCTAGTGCTATAAGAAATACTCTGCTTACATTTAAGTCCCTAGCTGTTGAACAAGTTATTACATAAATATGTAACATTAAATATCGGTTCGGAAACATATTGTTTCAATCTGTTGACATAGATTACAAGCATGTAGCTTGTGCAGGCGAGGGCTACTATGCAAAATGCTAAGCCGAAAAAAAAAATCGTGATAGGGTATGGAACCTAGGGGTTACATCTTATCAGAAGGGCAAAAAGGATGAAAGGACTCTTCCTCCTCCTTTCCGCACATTCCTTGTAGGGCTAATTGGCTAAAGGGCTAATGGGCAAAAGGGCTGATGGGCAAAAGGGCTAAAGGAGCAACAACCTCCTCGATCGCTACCAGAAAGAACGCTTGTACTTTGTTAAATGTAGAAAATTAATCTTTATTGGTAAATGGTTTTATGTTCAGAACAAGGAATGGAACCTAAGGGTTGCGTCTTACCTCATAAAATCCCCGAGGTGCGATGAGTTACGTTTTTCTAACTAGTGTTTGGAACACTGAACTTTTCAAGATGGCAAGAGTGCGGTTAGCAATGTTCTGTTGTTGGATTTTAAATTCTACGCCAGAACATGCATAAGGTGGCAGCCTTGAGGTTTACCGCCGTAAAGATGGCAAGAGGGAGGTTAGCAATGTTCTGTTGTTGGATTTTAAATTCCGCGCTATAACATGCATAAGGTGGCAGTCTTGAGGTTTACCGCCGTAAAGATGGCAGCAGTGAGGTTAGCGACGCTCTATTGTCCTCCAAAGTGAGGTTAGGGTTCGTCAAGGAGACAGCTGTCAAAAAAGCACGTGGCTACGTTTACCAAACAAGAGCACGTGTCTGTGACGTCACGGTCACGTAATCAATCCTTAGCTCTGCGTCGTTAAGAGCAGCATTAGGATTAGCTATGTTTATAAAACTTGGGAACAGAGCAGCAGTATGAATAGCCATGTTTTAAAGCGTGTACACATCACCTATCGATTTTACATGCATCGACTATCGTACTAAACTTCTTCCGCTAGATTGTGCTGCTATCTTAGCATAACCTATACGCATGAACTTAAAGTACAAAGAATAGCCATGTCTCAAAGCGTGTACGCATTATCTATTGATTTTGCAAGAATCGAATATCATACTAAACTTTTTTCACTAGATTGTACTGCTATCTTAGCATAACCTATACGTATGAACTTAAGGTACAGAGAATAGCCATGTTTCAAAGTGTGCACACATTACCTATTGATTTTACATGAATCGACTCTCATAGTAAACTTTTTTCACTAGATTGTCCTGCTATCTTAGTATAACTTATACACATCAACTTAAAGTACAAAGAATAGCCATGTTTAAAAGCGTGTACACATTACCTATCGATTTTGCATGCAACAAATATCGTGCTAAACTTCTTGCGCTAGGTTGTGCTGCTATCTTAGCATAACCTGTACGCATGAACTTACAGTACAAAGAATAGCTAAGTTCCAAGCGTGTACACATCACCTATCGATTTTGCATGCATCGACTTTCGTACAACGATTGCATATGTGTATTGCTAACGTATGTGTATAAAGTTAAACTTCTCCCGCTAGAGTGTACAACGGTCACAATTGTGTGCTGCTACCTATGTGTATGAATTTAAAGCATAAAGAATAGCGTGTACACATCACGTATCGATGATGCATGCGCCGACTATCTTACTAGGCTTCTTCCGCTAGAGCATGAAGCAATTCCTTTTGTGTATCCCTAACCCATGTGCACGAACTTAAAGCACAAGGAAGAGCTATGTTCTAAATCGTGTACACATCACCTATCGATGATGTATGCATCGACTATCGTACTAAACTTCTTCTACAAGAGCGTGCAATCATCGCTTGTGTGTGCTGCAATCTTAACATAAACTATATGCACGAACTTAAAGCACAAAGAATAGCCAAGTTCAAAGCGTGTACACATCACCTATCGATTTTGCATGCATCAGCTATTATACCAAATACATTCCACTAGAATGTACAATGTTCACATGTGTTTGCGCTGCTACTTTAGCGTGACCTATGCGCACGAACTTAAAGCACAAGGAATAGCGATGTTTAAAAATCTTGCGAACATAATAGCAGTAAGAATAGCAAGGTTTAAAAGCGTGTACATATCACCTTTTGATAATGCATACATCAACTATCGCACTAAACAACTTCTACGCGAGCGTGCGACCATCGCTTGTACATGTGCTGCTATCTTAACATAACCTATGTGCACGAACTTAAAACATAAAGAATAGTTATCTGTAAAAATCTTGTGAACATAGCAGAGTGTTAACTACGTAGGTGTAGACATTGAACTTTGCATGCTGAAGCAGCATACTTCGTGACCGTGACGTCACAGCCACGTGCTCTTGTTTGGTAAACGTAGCCACGTGCTTTTTTGACAGCTGTCTCCTTGACGAACCCTAACCTCACTTTGGAGGACAATAGAGCGTCGCTAACCTCACTGCTGCCATCTTTACGGCGGTAAACCTCAAGGCTGCCACCTTATGCATGTTATAGCGCGGAATTTAAAATCCAACAACAGAACATTGCTAACCTCACTCTTGCCATCTTTACGGCGGTAAACCTCAAGGCTGCCACCTTATGCATGTTCTGGCGTAGAATTTAAAATCCAACAACAGAACATTGCTAACCTCACTCTTGCCATCTTGAAAAGTTCAGTGTTCCAAACACTAGTTAGAAAAACGTAACTCATCGCACCTCGGGGATTCTATGAGGTAAGACGTAACCCCTAGGTTCCTTTCCTTGTCCTGAACATAAAACGATTTACCAATAAAGATTAATTTTCTACATTTAACAAAGTACAAGCGTTCTTTCTGGTAGCGATCGATGAGGTTGTTGCTCCTTTAGCCCTTTAGCCCATCAGCCCTTTAGCCTATTAGCCCTTTTGCCCATTAGCCCTTTAGCCCATTAGCCCTTTAGCCCATTAGCCCTTTTGCCCATTAGCCCTTTAGCCAATTAGCCCTACAAGGAATGTGCGGAAAGGAGGAGGAAGAGTCCTTTCATCCTTTTTGCCCTTCTGATAAGATGTAACCCCTAGGTTCCATACCCTATCACGATTTTTTTTTTCGGCTTAGCATTTTGCATAGTAGCCCTCGCCTGCACAAGCTACATGCTTGTAATCTATGTCAACAGATTGAAACAATATGTTTCCGAACCGATATTTAATGTTACATATTTATGTAATAACTTGTTCAACAGCTAGGGACTTAAATGTAAGCTGAGTATTTTTTATAGCACTAGCGTTCTGTTTAATTTTACTTCCCGTATAAGCTACATGCTTGTAACCCATGCCAACAGATTAACTGATATTTCATGTTACATGTCTGTGCGATAACTCGTTCGACTGATTTTCACACAAGACGAATGATGGAAGGTAAATAATTTGAAGTTATACTTTTGCTATATCGTTTACCGAGCGAGTTAGCTGCGCAGTATGGGTACAGTGTGTTTTTTATTTTTACACTAGGCAAATCATTGAAGTTGTAGTTTTGCAATATTGCTTACTGAGCGAGTTAGCTGCGCGATATGTGCACAGTGTGTTTCCATAGATTTGATTTTACACTAAGCAAATCATCAAAATTGTACTTTTGCTCTGAACACATCAAACAATGTTCTGATCATATGTTGAAGTTAACAACATCGATTACAGTGTTCGATTCTAGTCTTTTATGTTTCATTCTGATCTTAGAACAAGGGTACCCCCTAACATGTTCTAAACACATGTTGTATTAAGTACAGTGTTCGATTCTAGTCTTGATCACTTATTTTGTGTTCTGAACACATCGATCAATGTTCTGATCACATGTTGTATCGAGTACAGTGTTCGATTCTAGTCATGATCGCTTATTTTGTGTTCTGAACACATCAGTCAATGTTCTGATCACATGTTGAAGTTAACAACATCGATTACAGTGTTCTATTCTAGTCTTGTTATGTTTCATTCTGATCTTCTTAGAACAAGGGTACCTCCTAACATGTTCTAAACACATGTTGTATTGAGTACAGTGTTCGATTCTAGTCTTGATCACTTATTTTGTGTTCTGAACACATCGATCAATGTTCTGATCACATGTTGTATCGAGTACAGTGTTCGATTCTAGTCTTGATCACTTATTTTGTTTTCTGAACACATCAATCAATGTTCTGATCACATGTTGTATCGAGTACAGCGTTTGATTCTACTCTTCTTATGTTTCGAAAGTCTAAACATGGACAATAATGTTATCGCTGCACACGCTTACCTTCGCGATGCAGTTTTAAAATTGTTCGATATAAAGCTGTGCCTTGACATAAGAGGCGGAGGAGGAGAAGGAGGTAGAGAAGGAGGAGAATGATGAGGCCTTAACAGCCTATGTATAGTCGCAATTGTTTAAAGATGACAGCTGTCAAAAAAATTTTCAAATTCTCCGCCACCACATTTCAGCTAAAGAGGGCAGGAGGGTGCTCTGTTGATTAAGCACATAGAATTTCAAATTGTCCTCCACCGCATGCATAACAGCAGCTGTTATCTTGCGCAGTAGCCTCTAAGCTAAGCATCCCTAGGACGTCTCAAGCCATCTTGTGTCTCATAAGAGCAGCCACCATCTTGCAGAAATAGATAGCTGCCAATGCCAAATGGCTTAAGTAGGAATCGAACCGTTGATCTCATCATTAGACTATGTTTTTTTTCTTGTTCCTGATACTACGAACCTACGTATTAGGCGGGAAAATTTTGTCCGTTTTGCTCTACGATGTACCGTTTTCGAGGTATTTAACATTTTGCATTTAAGCTTCCAAATTTAATGAATCGAACCAGCACGGTACGTTATACTCTCTACCATAGCTAGACCTGATCATGTTACGAAGACTTGCTTCAATACAAGCTAAAACAGAGCAAATGCCAAAGGGCCTAAGTAGGAACCGAACCGTTGATCCCATCATTAGACTATAGTTTTCTTGTTCCTCATACTGCGAACCTGGGCATTTGGCGGAAAAATTTTGTCCATTTTGCTCTACGGTGCACCGTTTTCGAGATATTCAACATTTTGCATTTAAGCCCTATATTTAATGAATCGAACTAGCACGACACGTTAGCCTCTAAGCTAGCTTTCTTCATAAGAGTGGCAGCCATCTTGCGCAAGCACCCTTAAAGCGTCTCATAAGGAGTTGTGTATAGCCGCCATCTTGTGTGCGCCATCTTGCGCAAGCATCCTTAGGGCGTCTCAAGCCATCTTTGCAAGGACCCTTAAGCCGTCCTATAAGAGCAGCCGCTATCTTGAGCAAGCATCCCTAGGGCATCTCATAAGGAGTCATGTATAACTGCCATCTTGTGCAAGCATCCCAAGGGCGTCTCATAAAAACCTATGTATAGCAGCCATCTTGCGTAAGCACCCTTAAGGAGTCATGAATAGCCACCATCTTATGCAATTAGCGTCGAGAGATGGCTGCTGTAGAATTTCTTTTTAAATTATCCACCACCACATTTCCAAGGTATCTAGTTAAAGATGACAGCACGGTGCTCTCTTGATTAAAGATGGCGTATGACAGCTAAGAGAACTTTTCAAATTGCTCGCTACTACAGAGAGCAGCACGGCGCTCTGTAGATTAAAGATGGCGGATGACAGCTGACGAAATTACCCGCATGATAGCAGCACAGTGCTCTATTGATTAAAGATGGCAGATGACACCTGTCAAAAGAAGCACATGGCTTTGTTTCCAAACAAGAGCACGTGGAATTTGCCGCCACAACATTTCAAAGGTATCTAGGTAAAGATGGCAGCACGTTGCTCTCTTTTTTAAAGATTGCGGATGATAGCTAACAGAACTTTTCAAATTGCCCGCTACTACGTGCTTAAGGTAGTAGCCTTAAAGAGGGCAGCACGGTGTTCTTTGGATTAAAGATGGCGGATGACAGCTGACGAAATTGCCCGCCTGATAGCAGCACGGTGCTCTGTTGATTAAAGATGGCGGATGACAGCTGTCAAATAAGCACATGGCTCTGTTTCCAAACAAGAGCACGTGGAATTTGCCGCCACCACATTTCAAAGGTATCTAGCTAAAGAGGGCAGCACTGTGCTCTGTTGATTAAAGATGGCGGATGACGGCTGTCAAAAAAAGCGCGTGAGTTTGTTTCCAAACAAGAGCATGTAGAATTTTTCAAATTGCCGCCACTACGTAGAGGGCAGCACGGTGCTCTCTTGATTAAAGATGGCTGCTGTCATGTGGAATTGCCTCCCACCACATTTCAAAGGTATCTAGCTAAAGAGGGCAGCACGGCTCTCTAGATTAAAGATGGCTGCTGTCAAAAAGCATTTTTCAAATTATCCGCCACCACATTTCAAAGGTAAGTAGCTAAAGAGGGCAGCACTGTGCTCAATGGATTAAAGATGGCGGATGACAGCTGTCAAAAAAGCACGTGGATTTGTTTATCTCACGCTAGTGAGGTTAAGTTGGTAGCACTAAGGTTTAGGCCCGCCAAGATGGCAGCACTGCCAATGACAGGTGACGAATTTGCAGCTACTGCGATAAAGAGGGCAGCACAGTGCTCTGTGGTTTAACGATGGCGGATGACAGCTGTCAAAAAGCACGTGGATTTGTTTACCTATTCAAATCTCGCGCTAGTTAGGTTAAGTTGGTACTACTGAGGTTTAGGCCCGTCAAGATGGCAGTACTGAGGTTAGCGATGCGTTGTTGTCTGTCAAAAAGCACGTGGCTGTCAAAAAACACGTGGCTTTGTTTACCTCGCTCTAGTTAGGTTAAGTTGGCACTACTGAGGTTTAGGCCCGTCAAGATGGCAGTACTGAGGTTAGCGATGCGTTGTTGTCGATGATAGCTGTCAAAAAGCACGTGGCTTTGTTTACAAATTCAAATTTCCCGCGGGTGGTGGAGGAGACCTCTGGGAGGCCTCTGGCTCTGGTGGTGGTGGTGGAGGAGGCATCTGGGAGGCCTCTGGCTGTGGTGGCGGTGGAGGTGGCCTCTGGGAGGCCTCTGGCTGTGGTGGCGGTGGAGGAGGCCTCTGGGAGCCCGCGGTGGCGGTGGCGGCCGACCTGTCCAATTATACTACTGATGATAGCTGTCAATAAGCACGTGGCTTTATTTGCCAATTCAAATCTGGCGCTAGTGAGGTTTAGTAGGCAGCACTGAGGTTTAGGCCCGTCGAGATGGCAGCAGCGAGGTTAGCAATGCGTTGTTGTCGATGACTGCTGTTGAAAAGCACGTGGCTTTGTTTACAAATTGAAATCTGGCGCCAAAATTCAAATCTCCCACCAAAATTCAAATTTCACGTGGGAGAAGGAGGCCGCCGAACTCTCCACTTAATCTACTATTAGTGACCCCAGTGAAGTGGCTCTCGATCTCTCTTGGGGAACTTGTAATACGAGGCATGTTGGAATTTCTAAGACTATCGGTGCTATGCGAGGAGAGACTCTGTAGATTTTCAAAACTATTTGAGGTTGAGCTATAATAATTGGTCCAAGGTGGGCAAGGGGATGGACTTGGGCGGTATGATGGAATACTTAATTCATTAATTTCTGTATGAAACGAAATATCATTCGACATTTCTAGCAAGGACTGCAGAGCTGACATTCGGGAGAATTTTAAAACCATTTTATATACTGGACTGAATAAATTCGTTCGCGAAAAGATAATTAGGGATAATAGAAATCCACCGCACTACACTGCGACTATTATTAAGCTTGAACGTAAGACAAGGAGATCGTTCAACAAATGAGACAGTAATGATGAGTGTAAAGCGAAGTATAGAAGTTTGGTAAAGCATTTGATACCGGAAAAATGTGACTGAAGAGAAATATCTTGACGAAATCCTAAATGAAAATCTAAACTCCTGGAACCCTTTTTTAAAATATATACGAATTAAAGGGTGAGAACAAATCAATTCCTTCTCTCTATATAGGAGGGGATTTACCGGAGACAACAGATGCACATTAAGCGGAAGCATTGAATAAGCACTACGGAAAAGTTTCTCATCCGGCGGCACAGTTATTCAGGACAATTCTCCGAAAACTAATCATGGTTTTCAAATAAAAGCTTCGTTATTGCGTAAAAAGTTTTCCAGACTAAAAACTTCTTATGGGCTACGTTTTATTTCCGGAGAGGCACTTATACTAGAAGGTGAAGCGGTCCTGCCGTACTTATTAAGAATCATTAATATATCCCTGTACAATAAGAAGGTTCCAGACGATTAGAAATCGGCCATTGTAGTTCCTATTCACAATGGGCGTGACAAGAGTGACTAGAATAACCACAGACAGGTAAGTTTGACATCAAACTTATGCAAACAAATGGAACACGTAATAGTAGACTATTTGAAGTTAAGATGGGACACTTCAGGAATGATATTTTAGGGGCAGCATGGTTTTAGGGAAGACTTCTCATGTCGAAGCCAGCTCTGTTCCGTATGTCACGATATATCGGATAAGCTTGACAAAGGATTGATGCAGTAGTAATATATTTTGCTAAGACATTCGATCTCGTGCCTTAAGAAATTAGCACGCTCGGACATTGTCGTCAGACTGGTGTATTGGATACAAGAACTCCTCGGTGGAAGGTCTCAGGGGTCACGTGTGGGAGACACGCTATCTTGTTCAGCAAACGTTATGTGTGGTTATTGGGACAATTCCTTTCATACTTTTTATGAATGATATGACTGATCCGATGAAATTGGAAGTGCGCCTCATTGCTGATGATTGCGTCATATACCGGGAGATAAAGACAGAGGAGGGCGAACTATTACTTCAGCAAGATTTAGATACGATTTGCGGGAAAAGCAAGAAATTGTGTTTCAGTAAAAACAAATGACAGGAAAGAGGGATTACGAACTTGGGTGGGAATGTGTTGTTGAAGTTGATAGTTGTAAGTACTTGCGCGTTACTATTAGAAAATACTTAAAACTTGTCAGTGCTAGTAGAAAATATAGTTAGGAAATCTTGGAGATCGTTACGTTTTACTACGCGGAATCTCAAGACAACTAATTCTAGTGCCAAAAGTAAAGCTTAGCAATGTTTGGTAAGATCGATTTTCGAATATGGGTTTCCGTGTTGGGATACTCACGGGGTAGGTTCAGTAAATTTACTAGAAAAGTACAAATAATTGCAATGCCTTTCGTAAAAGGGAATAGGAGAAATACCATTAATTGGAAAAGTCTTGAATGTAGAAGAACTAGAGCTTGGAGTAGTATTAGGGATAAATTGGAACCCCCTCGTACTTATCGAGAAATGATCTTCTTCTTCTTCTTAAGCCGCCGTCTCCAAACGGAGGTAGACGATCCACACGGCCAGCTCCGATCTTGACGTTGCAGCCATGCCATGTGGATTTATTGGAATATCTCTCAGGATCTTTAATGCAGTGGTTTCCCGTTGCCTTCTGCATCCTAACGCCGTTGACCAAACTGGTTTCTCCGCCTTTGGGAACAATTTCTTGTCACCAGGACAATAGAGTGCCCTTACCCATACCAGCTCATCCACTTCCAAAGAGATTGTTGGCACTTGGTATAGGGGATCTCCTTATACCGGGAGATAATAGATCCCTTCATTCGTTAGCCGCATGCATATAAAATATTATTTTTATATGCAGCCGTTGCCCCCCTACCGCGGGGAGGTGAATGTCAGGATTTCACCGTCATTGAAACAAGGACTTCCTTCACTACTTACAAAAAAAGAAACCAGCATACTGATGTTGGCAAGTTCTCCATCGTAATCCGGACCATAAGGAATTGGAATAAATTACCTGCAACAGTCTCTGATAGATTACCTTCCGTTATCAAATCGTTTAAGAAGATGATTAGGACTAGTGTAAATTGAAAAGTATAAGCTGTAAACAACGGACACTGAATTTGTGATTTTCTGCTGGATTTAGAATGTTAATCTAGTAGTTGTTCTTGTGATATACTCTTTCCAGAGAATTGCTTGTTGTACTCTTGGGTTTTGTTGTTGTTGGTAATTATGTTAACTTTACCTTATCCCTTTCAGGCCTGAAATAAAACTAGCGCTGTAAATTTTTGTTTGTACGTCAAAAACTGACTAAAATGTTCTTAAATACATATATTTTAAATTTATTCTACAAAATAAAAATTAAAATCTGAAGAAAAGCACCCGCACAATTGTACGTTTCAGGACTTCACTACTTACAAAAACGAAAAATTACGTCAATGCATGTGAATATTCATATGCACATGATCAAATGTTCTATTTTGCAGTGGGGAATAATTTAAAACAATTAAATCTTCGTTCAAACACAAGTAAACGTCACATTTTCTACATTGAGGAGTTTTGCTATTACTGCCCTTTTGGTAGCAGCAGCTTGTCGTCAGACCTGAAAGAAATCTGAAGGTGTCAAAACGTCAAAAACTTACTAAAATGTTCTCAAATACATGTTCTTACAGTTTATTTTACAAAATAAGAACTATCGCCTGAAAAACAGAACCCACACAATTGTGCGTGTCAGGACTTCATTCACTACTTGCAAAAATTAAAAAATTCAACTCAGTACATATGAATATGCACATGTACATGAACAAGTGTTCTCTTTTACAGTGTGGAACGATTTTAAACAATTGAAATCTTATACATTACATTTCTCATGTAGAGTACGAGTTTTGCTTTCACAGTCCTTTTTGTGACAGCACCCAGCACTCCCGCATGCATTGCCTATAAGGAAACCTAGCCCGCACATATGTGCTAATCAACATTCAAAACCTCATGGTATTACGTACGATGTTGTAAGTTCACAATTTACGTTTGCTACACTATCTACACACTTCATTGATTATATTCTGATATTCAGCAAAGCTTCTAGATTAATATGAATACAATAAATAAATAAATAAATAAATAAATAAATAAATACTTACTTACTTTAGGCATTACTGCTTCCCGCCATATTGCTAATGAACTTTATTTTTAAACTCTTCTTCCTGCCTCCTGGTGGTCAGGTACTAAACAAAAACAACTGAAGTACATGCTACGTGTCCCGCACAAGCACTGCAGTCCGGTCTAGCGCCAAAAAACGTCAAATAAGCTCAGACATAAATAAAATACGAACCCGCACAGTTGTGGGTACACGGTCTGGAAGGGATATTACAACACTACTGTAAATGGCCATTGCCACCGAAATACTTTCCATTTGCAATGTGTTTGTTAATAACAATACATCTTCCATGCTACGTTATCCTAGACAACTGAAGAAGAATGTTGTGCCCCAAGGTAATGGCAGTGTGTGCTTAATCTTTGAAAGCTAGTTCGAGGGGAAGGTTTCGCAATGTAACTTTTATTTCTTAATGTAAAGAACTTAACCGGACTAAGGGAATAAACAGTGAGGAACCCCCTTGTATTCCCTCCCAACTTGATATTGAGGAGACTGTTATTTTGTAACCTTTAAATCTATCTCTTAATTTTGTACACTTCCTCTCCATCTAGTCACCTTAGCATCTGTAACGTCGCTCCATAAGCCCACATAGGTCTTTAAGTAACTTATTTTCATGTGAATTTCAAGGAATGCAAGTGTTTGAATTTCGACGTGTAACTTTAACTTTGTTTTTACCAAAGGCCACGTACATTGGGTACTGCTTACCGCTGTTACAGTCAACTGTATTCATCTCATTTTAAAGCAAAGCGGACTGTTGAGCCGATAAGGCAGTGAATTTTGTTGTTTTGTTAAATGTAGCTTTGTCCCGTGATAGGCCTGAAAGTGGAGAATTTTAGACAAAAGTCTCCTAAAGTGTAAATTTTGTAGAGCAAACACGCTCTTCCTAGTGATGTAAAATTGGAGATCCGTCTGCCTGACTGTTTGTTGAACGAAGCAGTAGTGCTCGTGTACAATTAGTAATTAGGGACCTTAATGTGTCTTTATCGGATTATTCTACTATTGTTACACAAGCTCTCGAACTAGATTTTGTGCCTGATTTTGTTATTTGCTTAGCAAATTGTAAAATTTGAAAAGAAGAGAAGAGAAGGGGAATAAGAAATATAACTCGGATTTTAAAGTTTTAAATTAATCTTCCGTGTTTCGTATATGCACCAATTCATGGCCACACCTTTCACCTCTGCGTTCCAGGGAATCCCAGGAACAGTAATAATGATAAATGCTTCCTTGTGCCGCGTTATCCGAGACAAGTGAACAAAAACGCTGTGCCCTTCCCACTTCTACTAGGCCTATATGAAAAGAATTTACGGAACTGACAGAATGGGTGAGAATGCTGCCATACATAGGATAAATATCAGGGGTAGGAAATGTCGGATGTTGGATGTATTTATTCTGCACAGAACGTTTGGGTTTGATGTATTGCAGCTACCGTTCAGATACGGGATTGGCAGTTATTACCTGACTCTCAGCCCAAATGTTCCCTAAAGCACCTGGTCGAACGCAAGTGGCCATAGGAAGTGGCAGAATCATGGAAGGTGTGAGATGTGATGGTAGGAACCAACCAGTGTCTTCCGTGCCGCAGACAAGGACGCGTCGTGTTGCCGCGAACTGTTTGTACTAAATGTGACATCGGATTATGTGTAGAGTGCTTTATCTCGTATCTTACTCGCTGATAATGGACCATTGATTTTATTTTCGTGATCAAATTTGAGTGTATAACTTTATATTGTTTAGTAGAACCTTTTTCTTAATGCAATGCCTAGCCAGACGTATATGTCGCGGGCAATATTATAAAAGATAAATAAAATCTCACTATCGTATTTATTTTAGCAGGTCGTTAGGTTATAATAAAAACCTTTAATTACGAAATATTCAATTTATAAGCATTTATTGAGGCGCAGATGGCTAAAGGTGAGCTTACTGGTCTTTACTGTCCAAAAGTTTGTGGTGTATATAAATAATGCGTTGATGATATTTGAGAACTCGGACTTTCTCTGTACGTTGTCTTTAGGCTTCCCGGAATTTGAAGGCTAGAATACACCACCGTATGTGACGGGAGAACGGATACTCCCGGTGTTGATGTTATCTGCGCCGTTGTTCACTTAAAGGTTATTTACTAGGTGTGAATGCCGGGACTCTTCAGGATTTGCCACTATGAACCTTATTCAAGAGCGTTCCTTATTTTTCAAGTTTGGCCATATATTCTAATGGTTATAGCGACCATTAGGCTAATTTGACAAATTTATGCTGGCTCATGACGTCATCTGCCATCGCCCTCTTAGACCGCACCATTCATGAACCTATGTCTTGCGAGACCAGACCCCTTTCCCCCTTAGAGTAACAACATGAACTTGGCAAGTAAATTACGAGAGCGCCGAAACTGGAGCCTTGGAGCCTTCTATCTCGAGACTTTCCTACACTTATCAAGCTACCGGACCATTCTGGAACATTTGCTCTCCTTATATACAGAAGCGGATGACCGCGTGCCGGTTTATTTTGCAACTCACCAGTGAGTGATTGGCAGCGATCACTTACGGAAAGTCTAGCTGAGTACAGTGCTGAGAAGTGTTGGATTGGCGTGCTACAGCGTGGATTGACGGCGATTGCAAAACAGTGCAGCTGTGCGATGTGGGGCCTTGTAGAACGAAGACTATGTTGTATTGGTATGTAAGACTGTTTTTACACACAGGAACTGTGAAGTGTAAGGCCGCTATTTGAATACTGTGTATGGTGAACAAAGAGAAAAAGAGTGTGCTCGCGGGTATAACTTGTGAATGTGTGTCCTGTTCTGTGAGTGCTGTGTTCTCAGTATGTCTGTGTAGAATAAGAAACTAGATAAAAATTTTGAATAGATGTTACCATTCGACTGTTTACTCAACTATTACCCCGCCGATCTTGTTACACTATGGAGTGTCAGATTTTCCATTAGGCTTTAACTAAATGCTCACCGTAGTGAAATATCATAGCTTTGTACAGTATTGGGCTGAGTCCTTGCAAGTCAAATCATTTTTGTGTCCGTCTGGCTACCCACTGTGTTGGAAGCCTTTTTAGATTATGGGTTTGTACTGTGAAGAGAAAAATTTTGGTTCTTATATTGAGTGTGTTGAAGAGAGAAATTTTGGTTCTTATATTGAGTGTGTTGAAGAGAAAAATTTTGGTTCTTATATTGAGTTTCTTTCTCGATTCTATATTTGATTCTGTTACTTACTCAGAAAACTTAATCAGTTTTGTTTTTCTGTATTCTAGTTTTGAGAACCTTGCTTTATTATCCAGAGGTCCAGTGGACACATTTGATAATAGCTGCAAGATAATTAAAAGTGTAAGTAAGCACATGGCCATTTTACCACCTCAGAATGAACTCAAACTGCACGTGTTCTCTCACTCTGTGGAAGGGCCAAGAGATCCGATTGGTAAACAGGAAGTTTGTTGTGGTCAATGTGGTAGGAAGTTTTCTCGAAAATCTGATCTTCGAAAACACCATTTCGTTCATACTGGAGAGCGTCTACACATGTGTGATCGATGTGGTAAAATCTTTACTCAAACGTCTGCTATTCGGAGACACCTTCTCGCTCATACAGGAGAGCGTACGCATTTTTGTGACCAATGTGGTTACAGCTGCACTCAAAAAGCTGTCCTACGAAATCACATGCTCATACATAGCGGCGAGCGTCCTCACTGTTGTAAGGATTGTGGTAAAACCTTTCGTGTAAAAGGAATGCTTAATGAACATATGTTATCTCACACTGGTGAGCGACGCCATAGGTGTCAACAATGCGGCAGAGGGTTTAATCGAAAATCTAACCTTCGAACGCACGTGCTCTCTCATACTGGGGAGTGTCCTTACAAGTGTGATAAATGTGGTAGAAGGTTTGCTCATAAGTCTAATCTTCGAAAACACTTGCTCGTTCATAGCGGGCAAGATGGCCGTGATGTCAGAGTGTAATTGCTGTGAGCTTGCATCAGGGATGTTTGTGGGTTCGAATGACACTGTTGGCACCGAGAATGTTTTCCGTGGTTTCTTATTTTCAAACCAGGCCACGGCCGCTACCTTGCAACTCCTAGGCCTTTCCTATCCCATCGTCGCCATAAGACCTATATGAGTCGGTGCGATGTAAAGCTGGTAGTAAAAAAATGTTGATACGGGTGAGCGTCATCACTCCTGTGATCAATGTGCTTACAGCTGCTCTGAAATAAAGTGTTCTTCGAAATCACTTGCACCAATCTAGTGGGATCGCCCTCACTGTTGTTTTGAATGTCATAATGTGTTTAGTGAAAAGGGCACGCTCAGTGAACACATGCTAGTTTATACTAGAGAGCAACTTCACTCCTGTCAGGAATGTGGCAAAAGGGCTATTCGAAAATCTTATCTTCAACACACATGTTCGTTCACACTAGACAGTCCAAACATTTGTGATCAATGTGGTATAATAACAATAGTAATAATAATATATTTTATCTATTCTGTCAAAGTTAGTGATATGCTCCCTTTCTCACACATAACCAGTCTTAACCTAGAACACTTAATAATAACTATTGATGATCATAATAGGATAATGTTAACAATAAAAATAGTAATGGTAGTAATGAAAGTAAAGCACAATAAAAAGAAAAATCATATCATATATATAATACACATCGTACATAGAGTACATTAAAATAGGCTACTACCTAAAAGGAAGATCAGAAAATGAGTACATTTCTACAGTACACCAAAATATCGCATTCAATGAGAATTGAAGAGAGGAATTAGTTAGAAGGAGAAGAAGAAGAGTTAAAGAAAGTAGAATATCTGTGAAAGGAAGAGGGAAATAATAATGAAGATGCGGTAGGAGGAGGTGTTTGCGTCATAATATGATGATTCATGCATGTTTACCTAGTATTTCGACACAGGCATGTTTGAAAGCTATGCTGCTGGACATTCTTCTGACGTCCACTGGTAAGAGATTCCATTGTCGGGCTGCAGTAACGGTGAATGATTTCGTGCAGATTTGTGTTCTGTGAGCGGGAAGAGATAAACACTTGGTGCTGGAGCGGGTATTTATGGTATGGTCTGTGGAGAGGAGCTTGATGCGATCCCGGAGATAGGCTGGTAGAAAAGTTTTAAAAATTTTATGCAAAAAGCAATGAATACGAAGTGTGCGTCTTTCTTGCAGGCGAAGCAACCCGAGCTGTGTGGAAGACGGTGTGAAATGGTCAGCGTAACGAAGTCCACAGACAAATCTTACAAAAGCATTCTATGCACACTGTAATTTCCTTCCCCAGTCTAATCCTAGGTAGTTGTAAACTATATCACAATCAAAATGAGGTGATGCGAGTGATTTCACAAGAATTTTCTTTAGTTTAAATGGGAAAGTGAATTTGAATTTACTGAGACAGTGTATCGTTCCATATATTTTTCTACACACAGATATAGTTTGGGCAGACCAGGACAGATGTTCGTCAAATATTACACCAACATTTCTCACATTTGGCTGTACTGTATGGGAATACCACTCATGGACAACTGAGGTAATGCTGTTCAATTGAGTTTGCAAAGTAATGTAGGGTAATCAATAATTATTGACAGGGATTTTGATGGATTTAATTTTAATCCATGATTTTTGGCCCATATATCTATGGTCATCAAGTCTTCATTCAGGTGAAGTGTTTGAGTGTAGGTTTTCAGGTTTGCTGTGTATATACTGCAAGTCATCTGCGTGTAAGTGGATTTACAATGTTTTAATCCGGAAGCTATGCCATTTATATACATAGAGAAAAATAGGGGCCCAATACAGATCCTTGTTGTATTCCTACGTCAACCGTACGCCAATTTGAATATTCATTGTTGCTATTAAGTACACACTGCCGGCGGCCGGTGAGATAGGAACTGATCCACTGGATTGTACTTGCGGATAAATTTACACTTCTTAATTTGGATATAAGCATGTCCCTGTCAACAGTGTCGGAAAGCATTACTAAAGTCCAATAACGGTAGAACTGTCAGTTGTTTGTTGTCCATAGCTTGCCTTATGTCATCCATCACATGTGTTAATGCACTGCAAGTGCTGTGTCTCGGTCTAAAGCCGGACTGGTGGATGTCGAGAAGATTGTGTTGAGTAAGATAGCTGGTAATCTGCTTGTGAACTATGAATTCTAAAGCTTTCGACAATATGCATAAGATGCTAATCGGCCGATAGTCACTGACGTCCTTTGCCAGTCGTATTTTTGGAGGCAGTCGAACTATGACCACTTTCCATGTTTCCGGATTAGTCCCTGTTGCAGTAAATAATTAACGATATTCACCAATGGATAAATGATATGGTGGAGAATTTTTTGAGTATTTCGTGGCCTACATTATCTCTGCCCCTAGCCTTGGTCTTGATGCATTTTATTGAGTCAATCACTCTTTGCGATGTGACGTGATTGAAATAAAATTTATCTCTGTGTGGCGGTGGCCAATTATCATACGTATTAATTGTTTCCTCATTCACGACCGGATTAATTCCCGTTGGCGAGATGAAATGATAGTTTAATTCATCTACGTTAACTTTTGGTTCTACGTCAGATTTCTGGGTATTGATGCCAAAATATTTCATAGATTTCCACATCGTCGAAGGGTGTACGCCAGGTCTAATCAAATTATGGGCGTAACGTAGTCTAGCGCTTCGAATTTCGGAGGTCGTTTTATTACGCATTGTTTTATAAATCTGGTGGTTCACTTCCGTTGGGTTCGCTGAATTATTTGTTATTATTAGATCGAGAAGGGTGTGACTGCAATTAGTGTGGTGGGTTGGTCTGAGGGGTAAATTTGTCATGTTACATGCATCGAAAATATTACGAAACTGTCGAGTTGAAGCTGCGATACTGTCTAATAAATTTGTGTTGAAGTCTCCCATTGCAATAACGTGTTCTTAGTCTGGCAGAAGGTTTAGTATTTATGTCTCAAGGTCAGTCAAATACCCTACTTTTGGAGGATTGTTAACCACTCCTAGCTAGCATTTCGCTCTAAACAATGTTATCTCTCCAAAACATTCCGGTTTACCTTCATACTGTGAAGGTGAATGGTTAATTACTTGAGGGTTGAGGTCTCTGGCAACATAAGCACCCCCCCCCCACCGCCTTTACCCTCGCTGTCATTTCGTAGAAGGACGTACCCGTCTAAGTCTACAGCTGAGCTGGGGTATTTGCTGCTCGGCCACGTTTCCGACATAAGAATAGCATGGAACTGGCGCGAAGAAAACAGGTCATGTATTCCATCCATGCGCTTTTGGGAGAGCAAAGACTGCGCATTACAGTGACAAACATTAAGAGCTCTTAGAAAGCGTTTCACGGTTCCCTTCAAAATAGTAGCGGCTGAAAGAGGACGTGAGTTTGTTCTAGCAGCTATGTGTGTGAAGGGAGCGGTTAACGGAACAGGGGGACAAGGGGATGGAATTGCGCCTGCTGTCGTCAGAAGCATATCCTTCGGAAGAGAAAATTAAAACTAAAACAACTAACGAGAGGACTACGTTTAAATACAGTTCAAGCAATACTGAATACTGTAGAAATAAAAGACAATGTAAAGCTAATAATGACAGAACACAGAACAGATAAATTATACAAGGTAGATCACACAAATGAGACTAATTTTAAATTAGAGGGTTCTAACTAGCGATGTTATACTTGGAAAACAGATACCTGCTATAGTAAAAGATGATAGGAAATGTGTTATGGAAGATAGAGTGAATAGGAGAGAAGGAGAGAGAGAGAGCGGGGATAGAGAGAGCGAGTGATAGAGAGAAGGAAAAGGTGAAAGTTAACTGTAGTGAATTCCTACTATGAAAGCAAGGGAAGGCAATATTTCGGTACTCACATTAAAAGTTAATGTAGTTCTGTATTGATGTAGTGATGTCTGCAAATTACAATTTAGGAATATCTCACCATCTTCCAACTTAATTATGACATCCCCGTGATCAGTCCAAGTGTTCCTCAGCCCATGAACAGAGGTGGCTGCCTTCAGAATTGCTAGACGAGTTGCAGTAAAGTCTTCCCGTATCGTGGTAGGTGTTCCTTTCAGTTGGCGCTTCCATGTGAAAACCTCTTGCCTGGGGCGGAAGGACGTAAACTTCACAATGATGGGCAGAGGTTTTCCAGGGACCTTCGGTCCTACTCTGTGGTTCCTATCAATGTCAGTTTTGGTTACCTTGGCCTCCAGCTTATTGCAGAGGCTCACAACAATGTCGTCTGTGTTTCACCCTCACTTTCACCAATACCAAACAGACGTAAACTTGACCTCCTTTGGTACTGTTCCAAGCAGATGCACTTCGCCTCAACTTCTTCTTTGAGATGTTTTATTTCTTTTTCGCGGCACCCGAGTTTTTTTTGTTTAGTTCATTCACCAATTCGGCATTGAACTGGAGACTACGCTCAAGTTTTTTCTCCACAATTTCCGTCACCTGTCCCGAAAGAGCACTTATCATACTGTCCACGAAGCGCTCGGAGAGCACGGCCTCGTCCAGTGCCTTTCTCACCGCTTGTTCGATTTCGTTGGCACCACTGCTGGCACTACCGCTGCTAGCCTTATTAGGATGACGACACGTTTTTGTTATAATTCTGATATACACAACGATATCGATTAAAAACTGGTCTTAACTCGAACCCTGGCAAAAGTTCCACACGACACACTGCTTCCGTTCACCTTCAAAATTCGCTTCAACGGAGAGCCGATTTACTCGCATGCTTCCATGACCAGAGACCAAACTGTGGTAAGACTCGAGTACACCTGCTCACTTATTGTCTGTAGAGCCGACACTGTTTAATGAATGTCTTTCGCTGTGGGGACACTTCACTGGAGGGTGTCCACATTAAACACACCTGCCTCACTGATGCGGGCGTTCGTTGTAACGACTGTGCTAGAAATTTATCTATTCCTCGAACACACGTGTTAATTTATACCTGATAACGTTCATTTTGTTACGAATGAGGTAAAAGATTTAGTGATCAGGCTAGTCATGGAAAACATCTCTTTAGTCATTCCACGCAACGGCCCCACTGTGGATATCAATATGATAATATATTTTCTCAAGTGTGTATATGTTGATTCGTACTGTGGAACGCGGAAACTGTTGTAAAAAGATCACATACGCGTCCTCTCTCACATTTTGTATTATACTGTAGTTTGTTCATTATTCTCACTCACCCCCTCTCTTACATTGTTCTTACGAATTTTGCAAAAAGTTTCTACACATATCCTCTCACATTGTTAAAAACTCATGTCCACATCCCGAGGTGGTGGAGCTAATTGTAGACACATCATCAATGGAAGTGAGCTGCACGTACAATTTAAACCACATACCAGGTCTTCTGCAATTTTTAAATTCCTGGCATTACCGGAAGTCGAACCCGGGCCCCCGAGGACGGCAGCTAATAACACTTTATGCTACGGAGGTGCACTCTGACTTTTTCCTAACGACTTTTGTAAATTATTCTTACAGACGTCTTTTCTCAGCCTGTTGTAATGTATTCTGTTTAAAGGTTTCATACACGTATCCTCCCCCACTGGTGTCACCTATATATAGTAAGTTTATTGTAAAGGCAATTTTTGCTAATCACCTGCCCATTCTCCCTCTAGAATAGGTGGTACTGTGTAATAAGTGGGGTAGTAGGTTTTCTTAGATGTCTTATCATAAGAACATCATACTCTCTAACACTGCAGGAGGACCGCAGCATGTTAAAAATGGGTTAAAACGTTCTCTCAAATGTCTCTTCTTCAGACAGTCTTCGGATCTCATTCTAGTGAACTGCTACTCTGATGTAATTTTCCCTAACTTTTTCCTGGAAGTTTACTTACAAAAGAACACACTATTAGACATTATCGAAATCGCCCATGCTGTTGTATGCTATGTTTCAATGGTATTTTACGAAATCCTAATGTTACGGAGGATTTTATAGATCGGCTACAAGGGTTGTATCCAATATGAAAATATTATTTCGAATCCTAATCTTGTTTGACGACCGTACCCTGCTCTGTGGTAACAGTCAATCAATACATAATTGAATCAAACAGTCACTACTGATCTGCATTCAGGGCAGTCGCCCAGGTGGCAGTTTCCCTATTTGTTCTTTTCCTAGCCTTTTCATAAATGATTTGAAAGAAAACTGGAAATTTATTCAACATCTCTGTTGGCAAGTTATTCCAATCCCTTACCCTCCTCTGTATAAACGAGTAGTTGCCGCAATCTGTAACCTGGAATTCCAACTTTATCTTCATATCGTGATGTTCCCTACTTTTGAAGACACCACTCTAGTGTATTCGTATACTAAAGTCATTCCACGCCATCTCTCCACTGACAGCTTGAAACATATCACTTAGTCGAGCAGCTATTCTCCTTTCTCCCAAGTCTTCCCACCACAAACTCTGTAACATATTTGCAAAGCTACTCTTTTTTCGGAAATCACCCAGAACAAATTTAGCTGCTTTCGTTAGTTTTTTCCAGTTCTTTAGTCAAGTAATCCTGGTGAGGGTTGTGGTTTTACCAGAGACTTATGTGCCCTCTCCTTTGAATCCTGACTACAACCCCTAAATACCCTCATAACAATGTGCATGGATATGTACCCTTTATGTACAGCCCATGGTGATATATGCATAAATACATTTTCTCAGAGGTACAATCACCCATGCTACCTTTCCACTAACTCATGTGAAAGGCTGCACATTACTCATCTGTGCAGAGCCGTATTTTCTAAGTGGCCTTTCCTTAAACGACGATTTTCATCTCTCTGGAGGGGTGTAGTAGAGTGTTCCTGTGTCCAAAAGTATGTTTGCCGAACAAGCTCATTTTAATACCCTTCTATCTTTTTACTGTGGAGTAAGGCTGTTAAGATGCTTGATTTGTGGAAACATCTCTAGATGTATAATTGTGTGAATACACCATACGAAGTAGACCTCTTCTTCCTTGTATTTGGATTGTGACGATATGACTGTAGCAGTATTTTTCATTTGGGATCTGATTATACGAGGCACATAATTTTATCACGTGTCTGTATGGCACGCTTCACCTTGTATGATAAGTGCGTGAGGCGCTTGGCATTTCTGTGTATCGGACTGTAAAGCGTAGTCTGACGCCAACTGTCCGCGAACGGTGGAACTAGTATTGTGTACGAACTTTTATCTCCAGTGAGCAGTACGCTCGCTAGACTATGCCGCTTCGCGCGGCCTACTACGTAAAGTGGCTGTCTGCTGTTTGAACTGCTCAAGAGTGGACGCCTTGTAGCCATGTCTGACTTCCCATCCCCTAATATGATGGAACAACCGAACGGTATCGGTTAAAATGAAGTAGTATACCCCATCAGGGGATTGGTTATTCATATTTCTTTGTAATATTAATGTGTTAACCCAGATGTAAAATTTTAATTTGTTTTAATTCTTGCCTGTGAGTGTTACTAGTACATAGGTCAATAACGGTAAGTTACCTTGGATATCTCACTACGATGTAAGTACTCATTTAATACAATTATCTCTATCCATGTAATTTTATCTTAATGTGTCGTTTAATTTGTTTTGGTGTGCTTCTGATGGTGAGATTTCTGTTTAGGTGTTCGCTTTGGTACGCCGTTTAAGCTCCAAGAGGGTGCCATGTAAATGATATGCTATTATTTGACTGGTAACTTTAAATTTGTTTTTGTCCTTTCCAATTTAATGTTCACCTCTGATATATTTATTTTCCTGCTTGTTTGCCGTGTGTCTCATGGTATTATTTCCTTGATGCGTGTGTTGTGGGTATTTAAAATTTATTGCAAGTCGTTGCTGTGTTTTTATTGCCCTTAGCGTTGCTTATTTTCGTTATGTCATTCTGATCTGATTTATTGATACATCATTACGTATGCTTCGACTCCATTATGCCCGTGTATTGACCTATGCGCTACGTAATCTCTATTTATCACAAGTTTTTAAATATTATTATTATCATCAGTATATTCATTTTCATAAATATAAAATCACTTTCGGTATTGTGTATAATAAAGTGTTAGTTTTATGTGTTTTGATGATCACTACGTATTATTAATGAATTAATTTATATTCCACGTTAAGTTGGTTTATCCTTATGTTATATTTAAATATATAAGATTCTAAAGTGGTAGTTATTATAACAATGGTTCTTCATTGGGGTTTTTTGGACAGCCCTTAGTGTAAGGTATCTAAAGGTATCTAATGTTCGTTGTTCTTACCCTTTCTTTACATTGTTGCGTTATTTTACCCAGGCTTGCAATTTACGTAACTGGCTCATTGTTGTCTTATCTTGGGTCACTTATTCTTGTTCTTGCGTGGCGTCGTTAATATGATAATGAATTGTTTTTTTCTCGATGTCTGATCGTGTTTGACTGTCCTGTTGTGTTGACGCCTCGTTCTCTAACTTAATGACTATGGGTTTTAAGCATGTTGATTTTCTTTGCCGTTGGATTGTGTTTGTGATTTAAGTTTAAATTATTTGTGTGTAAATTTTTTGATTTTGTGCGGGCCTTGTGTTAAATATTTTCGTCAAGATATGTACAGTGTATGTAAGTCATGAGCTGTGGAACTATGTTTACGTGGGTATTGCTTGTGAACGATCCTTCACTGGGGTCTGTCAGAAGCCACTCCAAAGTTATTCAGCCAACGTTTTGTTCCTCATAATATTTTATTTTTTATTTAACTTAATGTATTTTAATAATTTGTTAAGATAAAGCTAAGTATTGATGCACCATTTTTATTTGTTGATGAAATAGTATTATTTAAAAACAATATATTGATTTAAATTTCATTCCTGTATTTATGAAATTTATTGATTCAATTACTGTTCTGTTTGCTTATATTTAAAATTTTGGAAACATTTTAAAGTTTTCAAATTTCATTTATTTAAACTTACTCAATCTTATTATATAGTTTTTCTTTAAAAACTTGGTTTTGTCTCAGCATTTCCTGGGGATCTCAGACTTTTTTTTAAATTATGGGATGGGCCTTGCTGCGATATTGGTGGCTTCCACGTATGCATGTTAATATATTCACCTGAATTTCTGTGTTGTATTATTGTTTGTTTTTCCTTCCTAATTGTGCACGTTACCCTATGGCGTTGTCTAGCCTTCATTCCTTGTCGTCGCAGGATGGAATAATATTATTGCCGTTCACCAACCTTCAGTTCTAACCGAAGAGTTGTGTGTTGTTTGAGTCCTCAGTCCATAGACTGATTTGATGCAGCCCTCCATGCCACCCTATCCTGTGCTAACCTTTTCATTTCTACGTAACTATTGCATCCTACATCTGCTCTAATCTGCTTGTCATATTCATACCTTGGTCTACCCCTACCGTTCTTACCACCTACACTTCCTTCAAAAACCAACTGAACAAGTCCTGGGTGTCTCAAGATGTGTCCTATCATTCTATCTCTTCTTCTCGTCAAATTTAGCCAAATCGATCTCCTCTCACCTATTCGATTCAGTATCTCTTCATTCGTGATTCGATCTATTCATCTCACCTTCAGCATTCTTCTGTAACACCACATTTTTAAAGCTTCTATTCTCTTTCTTTCTGAGCTAGTTATCGTCCATGTTTCACTTCCATACAATGCCACGCTCCACACGAAAGTCTTCAAATCTTCCTAATTCCAATATCAATGTTTGAAGTGAGCAAATTTCTTTTCTTAAGAAAGCTCTTCCTTGCTTGTGCTAGTCTGCATTTTATGTCCTCCTTACTTCTGCCATCGTTAGTTATTTTTTTTACCCAAGTAACAATATTCATCTACTTCCTTTAAGATTTCATTTCCTAATCTAATATTTCCTACATCGCCTTCTTTCGTTCGACTGCACTCCATTACTTTTGTTTTGGACTTATTTATTTTCATCTTGTACTCCTTACCCAAGACTTCACCCATACCATTGAGCAACTTTTCTAGATCTTCTGCAGTCTCAGATAAAATAACAATATCATTGGCAAATCTCAAGGTTTTGATTTCCTCTCCTTGGACTGTGATTCCCTTTCCAAATTTCTCTTTGATTTCCTTTACTGCCTGTTCTATGTAAACATTAAAAAGGAGAGGGGACAAACTGCAGCCTTGCCTCACTCCTTTCTGGATTGCTGCTTCTTTTTCAAAGCCCTCGATTCTTATCACTGCAGACTGATTTTGTACAGATTGTGGACGATTCTTCGTTTTCGCTATCTGATCCCTATCATCTTCAGAATCATAAATAGCTTGGTCCAATCAACATTATCGAATGCTTTTTCTAGATCTACGAATGCCATGTACGTGGGCTTGTCCTTCTTGATTCGATCCTCTAAAATGAGACGTAAAGTCAGGATTGCTTCACGTGTTCCTATATTTCTTCTGAAGCCAAAGTGATCTCCCAACTCAGCTTCAACTTGTTTTTCCATTCTTCTGTAAATAATACGTATTAAAATTTTGCAGGCATGAGATACTAAACTAATGGTGCGATAGTTTTCACACCTGTCAGCACCGGCTTTCTTGGGAATAGGTATAACAACATTCTTCCGAAAATCTGATGGGACTTCTCCTGTCTCATACATCTTGCACACTAAATGATATAACCTTGCCATGCTGGTTTCTCCTAAGGCAGTCAGTAATTCAGAGGGAATGTCATCAATTCCAGGTGCCTTGTTCCTATTGAGGTCACTCACAGCTCTGTCAAACTCTGACCTCAAAATTGGGTCTCCCATTTCATCAGCATCAACAGCCTCTTCATGTTCCAGAACCAAATTATCTACATCTTTGCCGTGATACAACTGTTCGATATGCTCCTGCCATCTTTCTGCTTGGTGGCTTTCCATCTGAGCTCTTAATATTCATACACCTAGATTTCCTTTCTCCAAAGATTTCCTTGATTTTCCTGTATGCAGCATCTACCTTTCCTAGGACCATACAGCCTTCAATATCCTTGCACTTCTCCTTCAGCCATTCTTCCTTAGCTATCTTGCACTTTCTATCCACATAATTCTTTAATCGTCTGTATTCTTTTCTGCCCTCTTCATTTCTAGCATTCTTGTATTTTCGTCGATCTTCAATCAGGTCTAGTATTTCCTGAGTTATCCACTAATTCTTAGTTGATATTTTCTTCCTTCCTAACATTTCTTCAGCAGCCTTACTGACTTCATTTTTCATGACTCTCCACTCTTCTTCTATAGTGTTTCCTTCAGCCTTTTCATTTAGTCCTTGTGCAACATGTTCCTTGAAACAATCCCTCACACTCTTTTCTTTCAACTTGTCTAGATCCCATCTTTTTGCATTCTTTCCTTTCTTCAATTTCTTCAACTTCAGATGGCATTTCATGACCAACAAATTGTGGTCAGAGTCCACGTCTGCTCCTGGGAAAGTTTTGCAATCCAACACCTGGTTTCTGAATCTCTGCCTAATCATAATGAAGTCTGTTTGATACCTTCCAGTGTCTCCAGGTCTCATCCAAGTATACAGCCGTCGTTTGTGGTGTTTGAACCAAGTATTGGCAAGGACTAAATTATGTTCAGAGCAGAATTCAACCAGCCGACTTCCTCTTTCGTTCCTTTGTCCCAATCCAAATTCTCCTACTGTGCTACCTTCTCTTCCTTGGCCTACCACTGAATTCCAGTCTCCCATCACAATTTGATTCTCGTCACCTTTTACATATTGTATTAAATCTTCTATTTCCTCGTATATTCTTTCGATTTCTTCATCATCCGCTGAACTGGTAGGCATACAGACCTGCACTATTGTGGTGGGCATTGGTTTGGCGTCTATCTTGACGACAATAATTCTTTCACTATGCTGGTCGTAGTAGCTTACTCGCTGCCCTATTTTATTTATTTATTATTAAACCAACTCCTGCATTTCCCCTGTTTGATTTTGTGCTGATAATTCGGTAGTCGCCTGACTAAAAATCTTGTTCTTCCTGCCAACGTACTTCACTTATAACAAATACATCTAATTTTAGCCTATCCATCTCCCTTTTCACATTCTCTAACTTACCACAACGATTCAAACTTCTAACATTCCACGCTCCGACTCGCAGAATGTCAGTATCCATCTTCCTTATGATCGCCCCCTCTCGTGTAGTCCCCACCCGGAGATCCGAATGGGGGACTAGTTTACCTCCGGAATATTTTACCCGGAAGGAAGCCATCATCAGTACATCATTCATACAGAGAGAGCTGCATGTCCTCGGGAGGTAGTTACGGCTGTAGTTTCCCGTTGCTTTCAGCCGTGTAGCAGTATCAACACAGCTAAGCCATGTTGAGTATTATTACAAGACCGTATCAGTCAATCATCTAGACTGCCGCCCTTGCAACTACCGAAAGGCTGCTACCCCCCCCCCCCTTTCGATGAACCATTCGTTAGTCTGGTCTCTCAACAGATACCCATCCGATATGGTTGCACCTGCGGCTCGGCTATCTGCATCATTGGGACGCGCAAGCCTCCCCACCGCGGCAAGGTCACATGGTTCGCAGAGGAGGCGAAGATTTAGGAATGTGTATTGGAACGGATGAAAATGGTTAGTGTCTTTAATAATATATATCAATATTTCTCCTTTAATAAAACAATAAAAATTAAATTATCTAGTGAATACTTGAAAACCAATAACATTTAGATAACTATTTAACTGGTACTCAAAATAATGAGATATCAACACAAATTAAAAAGATGTATGTTCCTTATTAACATAAGCTATTCCAATTGTGAAACAACTATATGATTATCTAAAAAGAAAAAAGGAGGTTGTGGATTAACTAAACATCTAAACATGAAGGAGGATTTTTACCATTTTTTACAAATTGCTTTACGTCGCACGATACAGGTATGGTGACAACATTTTTGAAATATTTTAGAAATGTTTTTATGATTGCTGAAGTACCTCAAAATCCTCATCAGAATGAATCAGGAAATGTTAATTTAGATACTTCTGAACATGTTGGTGCCCACTGGATTTGTTATTTCAAAATAAATAATAAAAAGTGTGTTTTTGAAGTATTTGGAGGTAATATACTTGAACAGTTTTTTCATTGTCTGGGTTTTGTTTCATATTACACAAAGATTTCTACATGTGGTCATCTGTGTATTTTTGATTTAAAACTGTTTTCAGAAAATTATAACGTTTATGAAATTTTGGATATAATAAATGGATATATTGGGAAATAAAATTAACGATGATAATAAGGAAATATCTCCATTTAACAAAAAACTATAGTTGATATTGTTTGTAAAAATATTTAATAAAAAATTTAACATCCACAGAAAATGTTGATAAATAAACAAAAGGAATATCAAAATTAATAAAACCATATATGATAATGTTTATAAAAAGATCGATATAGACAAAAAGTTAACCTTTTAAATCTGTTGTCCTCGAAGTCATACAAGTACGCACCCTGAGAGCAGGCCATCGCGTTGTACGATTTGCTAGCGAACTTTCAGAACAATATCTCTTCTAAGGCGGCATGATGAAATGTATACTCAAACTAGGGTTTTCCATTGTTCAGCTTGTGAGAATTCCTCCTGGAATTCAGCATATCTCAGTAAAAAACATTACAGATAGCGATAAGAAACCATTCAGGATAATTCAGGAATTGAGTGCAATACAAGCACCATTGACTTCATAACGTCCATGCCATGATTTGTTGTACCATTAAACTTAGCCACCGTCCCCATTCAGAATGGAGACCGATTTAGAGACAAGAAATAATGCCTTCACAGTGATAAAAAAATTTCTCATTAAGACTTGCTTGTCCACATGATGAAGAAGCATAAAGAATGTATGCCCCGACGGAACGACTTTCACGGGCTCTACGGGAATATTGTCTTCGTTAGGAAGAAATTTTAGACCACAGTATAAATTTTCGGACTCTGAGACTGAAAGTGAGGATGTACAGGATAAACAAAACGAAGAGACTGTGAACAGACCGGAAGATAATTCCGATACCCGAAGAACCCAGTGCCCTTACTGCGGTGGATATTTTCAAGGAGAATGATTTGTAAACATACACATTAGCCGTTCTCATCCACAAATACATCGAACTACCTTGTTAACCAACTTAAGTCAACGCGTATCCCAATCAGTAGATGATATTATTTCCATTGAGCATCAATATCCTGTTCAAGAGGAGACTACTTTCCAGTCAGAATTAAAGGAATGGAAGAACAAATTCATTCAGTTCTCTAGTGAAAACGATTCTGAGTTCGACTCACTCGTGTGGGAGTTGTCGGAATTTCTGAGTTACTCTATCCATCCCTTACCTGGTCCAAAACACCCTGCTACGAAATATTACGAAGCCAGGAGAAAACAACGTCTCGGACAACAAAGGTAAAACACATAGCAAGTCCTCGAATCCACAGCGTGCGACCATGATAGAATGCCAAAGAAGAAAACGTAAATAGGACTATCAGCTCATTCAGGTTCAGTTCTACAATCAGCGAAGGAAAGGCGTGCGGAGGGTACTGAATCCAAAATCCGAATCTTGCAATGTCGATATTTCCAAAATATCTGCCACTTATCCCGATTTATTTTTCATTGAAAATCGCAATTTAAGGCAAATCCAAAATCAGTGACGTAGACCGCTTTGAGCTGGATGAAACGTACATCCCCAACTACTCCTACCTGATGACAGAGCAGTTTTTTACCATTCCATTTGCGGCCGGCCACGTGGGGCTGTTCCCCGCCTCTCTCACTCCTCATCCCATATATATCTCCATCCTTCTTAGGGTTAGGCACGTCCTACCCCATCGTTTTACAAGTATGTCTTGCTCTCCCTTACACAGCACGTGCCCACATATATACAACTAAGAGCCATCCTACAAACGTACTAGAATTAACAATAAAACATAATAATAATGAACAAATAGTAATCACAATTAACTACCATAAAAATAAAATAATAATTGAAAACACTACAATTCCAGTCCTAAATAAATCCAATCTAGCCCTTTCCTATCCTTAGATTGTACACGTAGCAATCATATCAGGTTGTTGTTACAAAATTCGCCGACATCAAGTTTCATCAACTATTAGCACATGTCCTTGCCTGAGCAAGCCAAGGTACTTCGATATTTCCAGTTGCAGTGTGATGTTATGTACGTTGTGAGTGACTCTTCAACAAGTCTTTGATAAAAAGTGATTGATAATTCAGTAACTATTCGTTAGTGTCTACGAATCTCATAATAATAATAATAATAATAATAATAATAATAATAATAATATTAACATTGATATAATTGTACATAAATATGTGGAATTGCTCGTACACTGTGAGGACGAAATAAAGCTGTGACGATGAATATTCATGTGACGTGTGAAACCATCGAGTAAACTACACGGGAGCGGTTCAAGTGTGACTTAAATGCTAGTAGACTACGCCTCAGTAGAATTCAATATACGAATTTAGCAATGTCAACAAAATCGTGGAGGAGCTTTGTTAGGTGTGTAATAGCAAATGATAAAATTGGGAGACCAACAAGCGCAAAGGGCGGTATCAGCTAAATGAGATTAATACAGTAATTAACTCTATTATCCCATAGAAACTAGTCTGAAAATAGGCCCAGTTGAAATGGCATACTGGTCATTACATTATCAAGTAGCCAGTGGAAGTGAAATTCAGATCGTCTGTGATTCAGGGCCTAATAGTTGATAGCGGATTCGACAGACGAATGAGGGGGAAGTGTTGGGCTACATGAACAGTACCATTATTCGGTCAGGAAACTCGAGTCTATGAGTTTCCTCTGATCGAAAGGTCGCATAACATGTCACAAATTAACATAGTTCTACTATGTTAAATCCCCCTCATTTATGTTGCATACCAGTGACGTCATCATCCTTCTGAGAAAATCAACTTGCAGGAGGTCTGCACATATTCGGCGCAGTGCAGAACTTCAAGACCTTCTCAACATGGACGTGGTTCAAGTCACCATGGGAACAGCCCATCTACGATCGAACTACGGCTCTATCCTGTTGACTGCCGTGATGTCCAACTAAGGACCCCATGTAATGCCCGCCGGGTAAAGCTGTTGGAGTGAACCAGACATGTGATAATTACCATTAAAATTATCCGAGGGTCGCAATTTCCAGTAAAATGTAAATATATAACATTGCATGCAAATGATGTATACTGTAGATTAGAATTTTGCAGTTTCAAAGGGATGAAATAGTTATGTATTAGAATTTATATTGATTTTCTTCACGGTTGTATGACGGTATTTTACACTGACTGACAGTGACAATGCAACACCAAGGAGGAGTGGTTCGAAAGGGATGAAAGTTGGGGAAAAAACAGACGGCACGGATGAATAATTGATGTTTATTTCAAACCGATATTCAGGTTACACAATGCGCACGGCATCGACTCAGTAGGATGTAGGACCACCGCGAGCGGCGATGCACGCAGAAACACGTCGAGGTACAGAGTCAATAAGAGTGCGGATGGTGTCCTGAGGGATGGTTCTCCATTCTCTGTCAACCATTTGCCACAGTTGGTCGTCCGTACGAGGCTGGGGCAGAGTTTGCAAACGGCGTCCAATGAGATCCCACACGTGTTCGATTGGTGAGAGATCCGGAGAGTACGCTGGCCACGGAAGCATCTGTACACCTCGTAGAGCCTGTTGGGAGATGCGAGCAGTGTGTGGGCGGGCATTATCCTGCTGAAACAGAGCATTGGGCAGCCCCTGAAGGTACGGGAGTGCCACCGGCCGCAGCACATGCTGCACGTAGCGGTGGGCATTTAACGTGCCTTGAATACGCACTAGAGGTGACGTGGAATCATACGCAATAGCGCCCCAAACCATGATGCCCCGTTGTCTAGCGGTAGGGCGCTCCACAGTTACTGCCGGATTTGACCTTTCTCCACGCCGACGCCACACTCGTCTGCGGTGACTATCACTGACAGAACAGAAGCGTGACTCATCGGAGAACACGACGTTCCGCCATTCCCTCATCCAAGTCGCTCTAGCCCGGCACCATGCCAGGCGTGCACGTCTATGCTGTGGAGTTAATGGTAGTCTTCTGAGCGGACGCCGGGAGTGCAGGCCTCCTTAAACCAATCGACGGGAAATTGTTCTGGTCGATATTGGAACAGCCAGGATGTCTTGCACATGCTGAAGAATGGCGGTTGACGTGGCGTGCGGGGCTGCCACCGCTTGGCGGCGGATGCGCCGATCCTCGCGTGCTGACGTCACTCGGGCTGCGCCTGGACCCCTCGCACGTGCCACATGTCCCTGTGCCAACCATCTTCGCCACAGGCGCTGCACCGTGGACACATCCCTATGGGTATCGGCTGCGATTTGACGAAGCGACCAACCTGCCCTTCTCAGCCCGATCACCATACCCCTCGTAAAGTCGTCTGTCGGCTGGAAATGCCTCCGTTGACGGCGGCCTGGCATTCTTAGCTATACACGTGTCCTGTGGCACACGACAACACGTTCTACAATGACTGTCGGCTGAGAAATCACGGTACGAAGTGGGCCATTCGCCAACGCCGTGTCCCATTTATCGTTCGCTACGTGCGCAGCACAGCGGCGCATTTCACATCATGAGCATACCTCAGTGACGTCAGTCTACCCTGCAATTGGCATAAAGTTCTGACCACTCCTTCTTGGTGTTGCATTTGCTCTGTCAGTCAGTGTATTTTGATTTTCACGGGATAGATTGCATGTTATGTTTAAGACCCCTTATTTAAATTAAATGTGAAGCAGGGTACTTGTGTAAAAGAGATTTAAGATTCAAGTAAACTCACTCCAGTTTACCATCGGTTATATTCAGTATGAATCTTCAGAAACATTTTGAAATTTCTATTTTTCGCTTCCATCAGTATTAGATATCCCTCCTATGTAAATTAAGGTTAATGATGAAACAAAAAGAAGACTAGATGATAGTGGGTGTGATTATAAGTAGTATAATTGGATGGTTCTGCCTCCTCCTCCCGCGGGAAATATGAATTTTGGCAGGAAATTTGAATTTTGGCGGGAGATTTGAATTTTGGCGCGAGATTTGAATTTGTAAACGAAGCCGCGGGCTTTATGACAGCTGTCATCGACAACAACGCATCGTTAACCTCACTGCTGCCATCTTAACGGGCCTAAACCTTAGTGGTACCAACTTAACCTCACAAGCGCGAGATTTGAATTGGTAAACAAATCCACGTGCTTTTTGACAGCCCCGCGCTCTTTGACAGACAACAACGTATCGCAAACCTCAGTGCTGCCATCTTGACGGGCCTAAACCTAAGTGGTACCAACTTAACCTCACTAGCGCGAGATTTGAATCGGTAAACAAATCCACATGTTTTATGACAGCCACGTGCTATTTGACAGACAACAACGTATCGCAAACCTCTGTGCTGCCACCTTGACGGGCCTAAACCTTAGTGCTACAAACTTAACCTTACTAGCGCGAGATTTGAATCGGTAAACAAAGCCACGTGCTTTTTTGACAGCTGTCATCCGCCATCTTTAATCCAGAAATCACCGTGCTGCCCTTTTTATCGTAGTAGATGCAAATTCGTCAGCTATCATCCGCCATCTTTAATCCAGGGAGCACCGTGCTGCCTTCTTTAGCTAGATACCTTTGAAATGTGGTGGCGGCAAATTCCACGTGCTCTTGTTTGGAAACAAACCCATGCGCTTTATCGACAGCTATCATCCGCCATCTTTAATCCAGAGAGCACCGTGCTGCCCTCTTTAGCTACTTACCTTTGAAATGTGGTGGCGGCAAATTCTACGTGCTCTTGTTTGGAAACAAACCCATGTGCCTTTCTGACAGCTGTCATCCGCCATGTTTAATCCAGAGAGAACAGTGCTGCACTCTTTAGCTTGATACCTTTGATATGTGATGGCGGCAAATTCCACGTGCTCTTGTTTGGAAACAAATCAACGTGCTTTTCTGACAGCTGTCATCCGCCATCTTTAATCAACAAAGCACCGTGCTGCACTCTTTAGTTGAAATGTGTTGGCGGCAAATTCCACGTGCTCTTGTTTGGAAACAAATCAACGTGCTTTTTTGACAGCTGTCATCCGCCATATTTAATCAACAGAGGACCGTGCTGCACTCTGTAGTTGAAATGTGGTGGCGGCAAATTCCACTTGCTCTTGTTTGGAGACAAATTCTACGTGCTCTTCAGCTGTCATCTACCATCTTTAATCAAGAGAGCACCGTGCTGCCCTCTTTATTTGAATTGTGGTGGCGGTAAATTCCACGTGCTCTTGTTTGGAGACCAACCCATGCGCTTTTTTGACAAGCAGCCATCTTTAATCAACAGAGCATCGTGCTGCCCTCTTGAGCTACTTAACTTTGAGGCGGTTAATTTGAAAACTTATATTTGACAAGCTCCCATCTTTGATGAACAGTTCACCGTGCTGCTATCTTGCAGGTAATTTTTACGTCACAGCTGTCATCCACCATCTTGCATTGCTAACCTTAGTGCTGCCCTCTTTAGCTACTTACCTTTGAGGCGGACTATTTGAAAAATCTATTTGACAAGCTGTCATCCGCCATCTTGCATCGCAAACCTCAGTGCTGCACTCTTTAGTTGAAATGTGGTAGCGGATAATTTGAAAAATTCTTTTTGACAAGCAGCCATCTTTAAACTACAGGACACCGTGCTGTTATCTTACGGGTAATTCCACCCGCTGTCATCCACCATCTTTAATCAACAGAACACCGTGCTGCTATCTTTATCGTAGTAGCGAGCAATTTAAAATCTAGATGCTTTTCTAACAGCTGTCATCCGCCAACTTGCATCGCAAACCTCAGTGCTGCACTCTTTAGTTGAAATGTGGTGGCGGATAATTTGAAAAAATATTTTTGACAAGCAGCCATCTTTAATCAACAGAGCACCGTGCTGCCATCTTTAGCCACCGCTATCTTACATCGCTTACCTCGGTGCTGCACTCTTTAGTTGAAATGTGGTGGCGGCACATTCGAGCAAGTTTAATCATACATCGGGGGAGCTACAGTAAGCACGCGCTGCAGTGATGACGTCATCATGCACGTTTAGACTTGTTCGTTTTCTTAAGAGTAAGTCGGTGTAAAGGAATGTGGTGGCAGCAAATTCGAACAAGTTTAAACATGCAACGGGAAAGCTAGAGTAAGCACGTGCTGCAGTAATGACGACATCGTGCATGTTTAGACTTGGTCGTTTTCTTAAGAGTAAATCGGTGTAAGGAATGCAATAAGTACAACATTTTTGAATGCGATTAAATATTTATTTACAATCTACTACAACAGTGTTCGTTTTTCTCCTGACAAGGTTGGTATGCTTCTTAACAACGTATGCTTCTGAAATGCCTCCTGCAACATTCGAATCAAACCAAACATTTAGAAATATATTATACTAAGTATGTTATGCTTTACAGAGAAGGTCATATACTTCTTACCTTGTTGTTATTCCTTTTCGGAATCATCATCATCATGAGGTACTAGAGAAAGTTCATTCATACACTGTGTACAGTGTTCAATCCTCGGATTTGGTCCATCCCAATCATCATCACCATTTTCTCCTCGATGCTTGTAATGTCGTTGACAAGTTCTGCATAAAGCTACTTCGATCGACATCTTACTGTGTGAAGGAAGGATGTCCCAAAAATTATGTACGTAAGAGGCAGCGTACGTAGATAAAAATCCTGGCGGTAAGTATGGAATAAGATGTTTTGGCATCGAGGTTCTATGTTTATAGAACATCTTAATAGCCTCACTCACTCGTGTAAGATAAATAAGATGTTCCGTATGAGCATGCAAACAGCATGCACATTTACAGTTTTGTTCCATAGCGTACGATGTCGAAGCACACAATAATGTAAATGATAAAGAGCTATTCTTATTTATAGTCTCGTAACAATATTCGTCAGCGGATGGTAAGTAACATCACTCATATGAATAATAAGACAATAGGCTGCTGTGTTAGCAGGGATGTTTTCAGATGTTTCAAATTCTAAACAAATATCAACTGGAGATTCTTTTATAGATTCTTCATGATAAGAGCAGTCTATAACTACAATCGGTGCTTTATTTTTAAATTCTTGAGGTGTAAATAGCGGACGATCTTCTTTCTGATAATACGAGGATTGAAATTTACAAAACATGTCATAGAGCATCCCAAACTTATTTTTCTCAAAGTTAATGTCTATGTTTTCGTAGGGATACGTAATTCCGTTGAGATATAGTCTAATGTGTCTTAATTTGCAGTGATCAAACAGTGAGCTATCTTTTTCGTGATCGAATTTACGATTAGTTTGAAATCCAAAAATAATATACAAGGGCTTCTCATTAAAACGTGATGTTTTAACAGCCCAGCTATGCTTGTTTGTAGGTGGTAACACAGGATATTCATGCAGTTCTCAACTTCGAAAACGTATAGATAATGGTGTATCATTTTCTACAATCTTGAGCAATCGAAGATTTTCACGATCAGATAAGGTTACATGTGGAATCCTCCACAGTATACGATGGAGTGTAATTTTCTATTATACTGGCGTTTGTACTGCTTTAAGAGAATTGTAATCACTTCGATAACGGATTAGAATAAGCTCTTGTTTTGCGTTGATTATAATACGTTTAAAGTCTCCTGCGAATCCAAAAATATGTTGCAGTGATAACATACCCGTAAAAGTTCCATCCTCATTAATCATCCATTTGTTAGTAGCTTTTGGGCACCATCCTGCCATCCGCAAAATATTACTTTCTTCATCACAGAAAGAAGGGTAGAGTTTCATTGCACTTGTAATACCAACATTCTTCGTTCGATCTATTTCAACATTATTTACTTCATATCGCGCTTCAGAAAAGAGAAAAGCTAGAGCTTGGTTGTTTAGTTGTGATGTGCTTGGTCCACTTCCATCCGACTTTTCTAGTCCTTCAATATAGAGGTAGCTTTCATGTGGTAAGGTGTATACATCTTGCTGATTAATAATAAAATGAATTTCATCATTGTTATTTAATCCAAATGTAAACAGTTGATAGGAATGAAGCTCACTTCGTACTACACCTCCACGACTTTCTACTGTATTCGTAATGTCTAGCATTTCTTCCATTCTGTTGTAGTAGTGTATATCCTAAATCTTGGAGTATCTGCTTATGGGTATATGTTAACTCGATGAGTCTCTACACACATGTAGTGTGTCTTCGGAATGTACACCGTGTTTTATAGATGTTTTCATACTGGTTTAAGATGTAGTTTGTAAGCTACGTACGCGTGCTGATCTAAATGAATAAGCTGATTATGTTTATTTACAAGTATAAGAGTAATGTTGCTAATGTGTTTTACAGACACAGGATGATAAAGAACTACTGCTGGTTTCTCACCAATAGTATATCGACGTTCCTCTGTAACAATAAAGTCGTGCAGGACGTTCGAAGTTTGTAGATTACTATTGAAGTCTGTAATAATATTACAAGTAATGTTCACATGATAATCATCGAAGAGTTTTATAGGTTGATCAGACTCGTAACGTACGTTCGGTAGGAGCTCCCTCGATGAAAATCCAAGCAATGGCCCAAAAGAATCAGGTTGTGATTTGAAGTCAATCTTAAATGATGATTCAATAACACATTTATGTGTAATGTTGCTTATAGTGATTGAGAACTCGTAATTATGATTACTAAAACTATCTTCTCCAAACTGATCAATTAACGTACTTTCAATATAGTCATGAATATCGTCTACTGAATTACTACCTGAGGGTAGTGTTAGCACATACTCATGGTAATAGAACTTGTTTACACCATCACGCACATTATAGATTTTATTGTAGCTTTCAAACGATACTAGTCCAAGACTATGCGTCTGATAGCCAAGTTCGATTAGCGAATTAAAATAGACGGTTGTTTCAGGTCCTCCATGTACAGCAAACGTTCTTTCACTGTTCGTCATCACGTAAACACTAATGCTCTTTCTCTACTGTCTGGGTTTTATATAAGAGCATAAGATATAATCGTCCGCACATGCGTGTATTTAAGTTTTGCACACGGTTTTTATTATAAACAATGTCTGCACTGCTTCCGAAATAACGTATGAGCTCAAAAGGAGGAGGTAAGTCTCCATAGCTATCAAAATACCATACTTTAGATTTACGTTTTACATAAGCAACGTAATGAGTTCCAGGCCAACGACTGTCGTCCAAGTTAATTACGGCACTTTCACGTTCCCGTGGGCGCGCTGGTAGTTGATCGCGCATATACACTCCTCGAAAATAATGAATTCCTAGTTGTTTAGCAAACGTAAAAACTTCATCATGCGTTAGAGCTCGATGTGGCAGTGCATTTAGTAGACGTTTTTTGGAGAAATGTAGATACCAAGCACTTTCCTGTACGGTGCTAGCTTCATGTTCACACCTTTGGCTCGTAACGCAATTGCCTCTATCGTCTTATGACGTTCACTCTCTTTCAACTGTTGTTTCGCTTCTTCTACAGCTTTGACAGTTCTCGCTACAGCACTAGCACCACCTAGCAATGACCCTAAAGCTGCTAGGCCAGCAAACAGCCCAGGAAGAAATCCTCCTCGTTTTGGTACAGGAATAATTCGTGCACGTTTACTAAATATTGCTCTGCACTTTGGAGAAATTCTCGCCCTTGCTGCGCGTAATGCCTTAGTAATAGCTGCACGTGGATTGTATTCCCCTCGAATAGCTTTTTGCGCAGCCTTTATAACATCTTTCCATCCAACAGTTTTTACGTTCTTCTTCCTCATGTCGTTAGGATATCGTTGTTTCACCATGCTGGACACGACTTTACTAGTCAAGAGCAAATCATAAACTAACCGTTGCCTCTTGTTTCGTTTAATATATATATTACTGTTACGTACTTTATGATTCAGTTATCATGAAGATTATGAAGCAGCAAGACACACTACCTGTTACCGACATTGTACCACATCTCTTACCTAGTTCTAGTACAACTACAAGAAAACGTCATGGAACTTTGTTTCCTTTTACTGTTCGATTTATTATATCAGGCCCGTCGGGATGCGGGAAAACAAATCTTTTACTCACACTTATTACTTCTGTAAATGGTGTACACTTCGAGAATATTTACGTTTTTGCAGTCACTCTATCAACCGCTATATACTATTCTACAAACTGTAATGCACGATCTATAGTCCGTTTTGGTTGAAAGCGTCCTGCGCGAGAAATGGTTGCGCATGCAGTGGTGGGAGCTATCGTCCCCCCACTCCTACAGCAGGTCCAGTCGCCAGGCTAGCGCTGAAGTGAAAACGTCTCTCAAGCGGCGCGTGTTGTTACGTGCGGGCTAAGTTGAAATTACTGAAGTGACGAGCATGGCTTCTAGGTCCTCTTCTAAATCTGGGAGACCATTGCGAGGCTAGGCACGTGAAAGTGTTTATACAATGAGTGAACATATGAAACATATCATCCAGATCTCAATCACACTGAGTCGGTTTGGGGAGATATCAAAGGAGAGGTCCGTGATAAGAATATATCTCACCGGGCGAGTTGGCCGTGCGCGTAGAGGCGCGTGGCTGTGAGCTTGCATCCGGGAGATAGTAGGTTCGAATCCCACTATCGGCAGCACTGAAGATGGTTTTCCGTGGTTTCCCATTTTCACACCAGGCAAATGCTGGGGCTGTACCTTAATTAAGGCCACGGCCGCTTCCTTCCAACTCCTAGGCCTTTCCTATCCCATCGTCGCCATAAGACCTATCTGTGACGGTGCGACGTAAAGCCCCTAGCAAAGAAAAAGAATATATCTCAATTAATAGTAATACAGCATAATTAGTTTTTTTAGCATAAAAATGTGTGCCATAGCATCTCTAATGCCTTCACTGTTCATAAATGACGCGCTCCTATTCCCAATATAAATAAAAATGCTTATTCTGTACGAAATATTTCTCTGTCTTATAGATCACTCGTGACTTGACAGCAGACACACTCGACAAAAAGGAAGCTCTTTGCGGATATTGCTTGCACAGTATTCGCAAGACAAACGGAAAAAAATGTTGCGACCACGTAAAAGACACTGAGCAGGAATACTGGGAGCGTGACAACACCATGCATAAGGAATTAGAATTAGACCAGTCCGACATCAACCTCGGTGAAACTTCAGATGACACTGATTCAGACGAGAGTGAAGATTATTCTGAATAATTTGTAAATAAGATCCCTGAACTCCGAATATTAAACAAACGTGATCATAGAACACGTAAGAAGTTCGATAATATTTTTGCTCTGATTTTATGAGACAGATTTATATTGTCTATTGTTCCGGAGCATTTGTTGCTGTTTTCGTTGTTGTTTTTGTTGCTGCTGTTGCTGTAGGAGACCTGTTCTCTCAGTCATAACAATAGCAGGTTATTCAAGAGTATTATATATTATTATATTTCTTCTGATGGACAAGAAAAGTAGACATTGTTAATGTTATTATGAAAGTAGCTGAAGTATTTCTACTAATGCTTCTTCTCTGCATTTTCCCGACAAATTTGCATTAATTAATCTCTTTTATACGTATTTCACTAGAAATCACGTTAAGTAGATTATATCTCCAGCCTGTCAGTGGAAACAACTTCCTCCTATTCGTTAAGCGATTGATGAACTGATAGCGCGTACCGATGCGCCTTTCCTTGGTATACAGTACAGTACAGTACAGTTTCAAACGAACTTCCTTTATTCGCAGTATTACCAGTTGCAAGTTACTGTCTTATGTTCAATTGATTTTCTACCAAATGGTTCAAACCTTTCAATTTTATATAACAGATTTCATATTCGTAAGAATGTATAAGTATAAATTAAAGGCTACAGAGTGCCAAAATATTGACCTCCACTTTTACTATACACTGAGATTTATTTCACGTTGTGTCGAAAGCATCATCCGATATGAATTCTTTTAGGCATGACCCTCTGATTTCTTGACGTCACCAACATTTATGACGAAAGTTACGAAGTATTTCCGTACTGGAATAGAACTGAAATTTTAGAATGTTATGCTCAAAGGCCTGTGTAGTTAATTGACAAGGTTTAAGGCAGACAATTGAAATATAAGACTCGATTTGTACAATGTACGGTACTATTTTATTTTCACTAGTTTATCATATTAAGTAATTCCTACACCTCTGAGTTAGTGTGATGTATGTACACCGATGAGCCAATGAATAATGACCACCCCGACCCGGGAACGTATCGCGCCTAAGCTTTCCACACTATTTCAGTCAGTTCCCAGGGCTACGTCCGCTGCCTGAACTCGACTGTGTCAGCTGGAGGAAAGGTTCAAGTTCTTCCCCCACCACCAGCGCGAACGCTCCCATAGTTCCTCCCACACGAGGCCAGGCCACACCTCCGGTCGTCCAGAAAGACGCTTACTACGAAGATGGACTATAGTTAAAGATGGAATAAGATATTTTAAATTTAATTCGCATGAGCAAGTACCACCACCAGACGATGTGTTTCCTAATTCTTTTATGATCTTTGATGATGTTGCAACAGAACAGCAAAACGTTATTCGTGCATTCTTTAGTATGGGACGGCATAAATATGTTGATTGCATCTATTTGTGTCAAACCTATTCTAGTGTGTCCAAGCAGTTGATACGCGACAACGCAAATCTTATTGTGCTTTTTCGGCAAGATGAGCGCAACATGCGACATGTGTATAACGATCATGTTAACACTGATATGACATTCGATGACTTTAAACGTATGTGTGCTAAATGTTGGTCATTACACTGTTACAGCTTTTTAGTTATTGATAAAGAAAGCGATGTTCAGCATGGAAGAAATCGCATGGGTTTCGATCATTTTATATGCATTAACACAGAATTACAGTAACTACTTGATTAAAAACCATCATCATGTTAACATGTAGCAAGGATATTACAAAATATATCATCCAAGCTCGAAACAATATTCGACGGAAATTTAAAGAGCTTAAACGTATTCAAGCAGACACGGATTTATTTTAAAAAACACAACTAAGTACACCACTCAAAGAAATTTTTAATTCTACTTCATTACCGCAGTCTACTTCAAGTTTTGCTTCTATGCAAACATCATATCATAAAGAGAAGCATGAAGAAGAAGAAGAAAAGCATGAACAATATAAGGAAGAGAAGAAGCAGGATGTAGATCAAGAAGAGGAAGATAAGGAAGAAGAACTTAATGATGTATCACCATCTAAGCGTGTTGAGTTTTTAACTACAGATGTTATTGTTGAAACACCTACTACATCGACGCAAAATCTACCATCTTTGTCTGAGGTTATGATAACACCAGAGTATCGCAATCAGTTTGTAATGGATTATTCCTCGCTATGGTACGATCTGTTCTGGATTTCATTCATGCGTTTCCTTACTGTCAACCTCACCGTGAATTCAAACATCAAGTTTCTTTGAACTTTCTCTGATTTGGTAATGGTGAGCCATCTGGCGGTCGAGTTGGAACTAGTCGTACGAAATAACTATGTGGTGCTGCTATCTGGCCGGGAAAAAGTTAACTTTGCTAGGCCGGTGAACGCAGCTAGTCAGTAATGAAGTTGATGGCAGTTGTTTTTATTCTTGTTGCTGAATTGGAAGAAGACGCCTTGAAACCTACGCTTCTGATCCTGGTTTTAAGATAAAATTATCCGTCAAGAGAAGATAAATGGTTGTGGGACTTGATCCCGGGTGATGGTTTCACCATCAGGCCGTAAGGGCCGAAGAACTGGTTTGGTTGGTTTTTAAAAGATTTCATTTCTTGCGTCTGACCTTGTAAGTAAATTCAAGCATATGTATATTGGTTTATCTACCCCACCAAAACTTGCTTTTTATTTGTTTTAAGCGACATGAACAGTACTAAACGCTACGATATGTGAGAAATTCTACTGCTGAACCTTCGGACTTTCCGAGTTTAAAAATTTAAGAATAAAAAAAATCGGGTCTTCATCATATCTATGTAATACATTATGTAATACTCATAGTTTTAGGGTTTCAATTCGATGGTATGAAAGATATTAATGTTTCCCTTAATGCAATTATTTAAGGTTCCATGTTAGTAAAAGTAGATTTACGTTGCGGAGCTCCCAACTAAGTATTATACACGAAGTGTTTGTGTAAGCTTATGGTGGTTTAATTTCATTTCCTCTTTTAAATCATAATAATTATTTTATTGTTTAAATATTTTCAAGCCTTCCGAGCAAGTAAAAGAAAAGAATAAGTTTTAGGATGAAAGCCTTTCTGATGATTTACTCGGTACTTATGTAGGAATTTGATCATGGCGGTTGTCATTCTGTTACTCGGTGTAACAGAGTGCAAACGTAAAGGGGGCGTTGCTCCTTGGATTTGACACATGAGTGTCTGCTAATTATTAATGATCGACCGAAAATGGCGTTATTAAGTAATTTATAGAAACTTTTTTCGAACTCATTTTTGCTAGCTTTCGTTTGTCAGTCTTCATATCAATGTAGGATTTTAACCATGCACTCTGATTAAATTGAATTGCTCTGTAAATGCGAGCTACATGCATACCTAATTCTATACACTGTTTTAATAATCTATAATGTTGTAAAGAGTGCTCATTAGCTTCGTGGAATTTTCAGGGCACAAAGATAATCGGCATGTTTATCATGAAGTTCTGGGGGATAAAGTAAATCAGCCTCCACCATATACCCTATATCTGCTTTATCTCCTACATTCATAATATCCAAATTTTCGATGTTCTCTACCCATTGGAACCCGCCCGTTGGATGAAACTGTTGCATAGCGAATCCATACAAATTGTTGACGTCAAAATACATTATGTATGATTTTGGTTTTGACTCATCGTATGTTGACATGTATTTGTTATTTGCTAATGCATGCCGTGTTACGCATTGCACATTGCCACGGCGTACAGAGTGTTCGAAAAACTGCAGCATGTCAACATATTGTAGTAATTCTAGCTGAACATCTGTTATTTTTTCATAGCACTCCAAGCCATAGACCGTGCCGGGTATAAATGAGCGGCATTAATACCACATGTCTCTTTTCCGATCAATCTAAAGTTTTCAAATACATCGGCCAAGAGTAAAGTAACGATTTTCAAGTAAAGATCAGAATATTCACCCAACGATGTACAGTTAAACTTATTCCAAATAAGGTGAGCAAACGCGTAGTTTTCTTCCGATACAGTTTCACCTTTGAAAGAGCTAAACAATGAACTCCGGCATATTAATGTCGTCTAACGCCTCCATACCAGTGATATATTCATACGGAAATAATCCTTTCCGAGAAGCAAGTTTAAACTTTAAATCATCGGTGAAATACCATCTCGTTACAAGCATCGAATCGTCACTAAGTAATAATGTCAGTAGGAGAGCTGTATTGTTCCCACAGCCCGCCAATCGCACGCCACGGAGCGGGTCACGTGACTGCTGACGTCAGCAGCGTGGGAAATTTGAACTCAGCGGGCGAAATTTAAATTCCACGTGCTTTTATTTGTAAACAAAGCCACGTGCTATTTTGACAGCTGTCAAGCTGACAGCTGCAATCTTCAACCATCAGACGATCGCTTACGTCAGTGCTGCCATCTTTACGGCACTAAACCTCATAGCTGAGCCACGTTCTCTCGTTTGTAAACTAAGCCACGTACTTTTTTGGCAACTGACAGCTGCCATCTTTAAACAGCAGACGATCGCTAACATCAGTGCTGCCATCTTTACGGCACTAAACCTCATAGCTGAGCCACGTGCTCTTGTATGTAAACCATGCCTCGTGGTTTTATGACAGTTGTCAAGCTGACAGCTGCCATCTTTAAACAAGAACGCATCGCTAACACCAGTGCTGCCATCTTGACGGCACTAAACCTCATGGTCACCACCTTAGGGACGTGGTAGCGGACAGTTTGAAATTCCACGTGCTTTTGACAGCTGTCAGCGGCCATCATTAAACAAGAGAGCGTCGTGCTGGCATCTTGACGAGGCTAAATCCTCATGTGTGCTACCTTAGGCCCGTGGGTGTGTGAAATTTGAAATCCCACGGCTCTCATCTTAGGCATGATAGGCTAGCCTAAGTAAATGGTTATGCTTTATTGCTTCGAGGGAGTACAGGGGGTTTTAAAGAGGCTCTCTCCCCTTACTAAAAATAAGGGACAAGTGAGTGAGAGATATGCTCTCTCTCTCCCTAGATCTCTAGCGCCGTAGCGATATCTCCTCTACAAGAAATATTGCCCTGGAGGCAGGGCACGGCCGCCTCTTACGAGGCAAGCAAGGGACATACTGTTTTACACTCGTATTTATACGTACGTTGAGTGGGTAGGAGAGAATGCTAAGATTAGCATATGCGCGCGCACCTCGCGCATTCTACTGTTCATCGATCTGCGCTCACATGCGATCGTTGCACGCTCTGTCGGAAGAAGTTTAGTACGATAGTCGATTCATGCATCATCGATAGAGGATGCGTACACGCTCTAGAGGTAGAAAAGCTGCTATGTTCACAAGATTTCTAAACATCGCCAATCTTAGTGTAGCTATCTCGACTGCTACAATGTTAAATACTCGATGTCGTTCCCTACAACATATGTTCAGGACACTGATAGATGTGATAAGATCACTAGATAAGTGAATCAAACATAACAAGACTAGAATCGAACACGACACTCGTTGTTGTTACTTAAAACATATGTTCAGATCACTAATTGTTGTGTTCAAAACATGTTTACCGGTTAGCATGGGATACATTTGTTCTAAGAAGATGGATTCGCTTACTGCAATGCTAACAAGAGCTTGCGCAAGATGGCGGCTGTTATAACCTCCTCCTCTTCCCGCTCTGTGAAGGCGTAGCTTTACGTCTCTATCGAACATAACAACGCCATCTTATGCATAACGTAGTGCACATACTGCGTGGTCAACTCACTCGGTAAACGATAATTTACGAAATATGAATACAGGTAACGTACAACTTCTATGATGTGCTAAGTGCGAAAATCAGAAACTACGTAAAAACACATATTGCACATACCGCACAGCTAACACGCTCAGTGATAGCAAGTTTACAACATATAAATACATCACAACACGGTTATCGAGCAGAACATTGATATACGCATACACAGCACTCCTTTTTTAGAAAAACGGAACACATGGACAAGAATGTTGCGAGATAGGACTTACACACGATTTTTAAATTACTCCACACACAGACATATGAAATACCTAAGATACCGACATTAAAAAGGGGGAGGAAACAGATTAAATCATGATTTTTGTATGCATGTATGCTTGTAGTCTGCTGCAAGTTATTAGGCAAATGAGAACAGTACTGTGAGCTTTTGCTACTGCAAAAATACACACTACCTTGTTCGCGCATAGTCAAGTAAGACACACGCATTTAGTTTGAAATAAAATGTTGGGTACTGCGATTCAAATCCCGGTGTCTTAATGTCCTGTTCCTTGATAGGTCTTAGGCGTTAGGAAGGGCATCCAGCCGTAAAACATATTCTTATGTTTCTAGTAATGATTTCTTAGCGTTGTTGTCAGGAAGACTATCTGGCGGTAAAGCAGTATCTTTGATTCTGTTTTATGTCGCACCGACACAGATAGGTCTTACGGCGACAATGGAGCAGGAAAGGGCTAGGAGCGGGAAGGAAGCGGCCGTGTCCTCGATTAAGGTACAGCCTGGTGTGAAAATGGGAAACAACGGAGACGCTCTCTCCTGAACTCTAGATACTCGCCGCACTTAAGTGTAATGCATGAAGGTGGTTTTACTTGAGAGACTTAGTTTCTAGTAATTACATCTTTGCGTTGTCGTCAGGAAGGCTATCTGGCGGTAAAGCAGTATCTTTGATTCTGGCTAAAAGCTCATATAACAAACAGCGCACACTACGTCTGTTAATGCTTCTTACTCGAAAGCGCCGACTTCGATTCTACTCAATTAAGCGCCTAGCTCAGGGCCTGGTGGTCGTCAACTCAAGCTCTCTAGTTCAAAGCCCTTGCGGCCTCTATTAGTAGCCATCTTACGGCAGGCAGGGGATACCGTAGGTGTTGTTAAGAGCCCCTGGATCCTCTCTTAGTCACTTCTCACAGCAAGTAGGAGATTCCGTATGTGTTTCTACCGCCCTTGCATACAGGGAATGTGTTTTTGTTTGAAAGGATCAAGAGCTGACCAAGGGGAAGTCGGATAGGTTAGACGAAAGTGAGGAGTCTGCTACAAGCAAGTGAAAGCAATGCCAGGACACAGCTCAGGGCCCGCGGGTCGCTAACTTACGCTCTCAAGTTAAGAGCCCCCTTTCGGACCCCTTTCTTAGTCACCTCTTACGGCAGACAGGAGATACCATGTGTGTTATTCTACCGCCCTTACCCACAGGGAATGTGTTTGTGTTTGAAAGGAACAAGGGGAGGTCGAATAGGTTAGATGAAGTTCAGGAGTTTGCTACAAGTAAGTAGAACCAATGATACGACTCAGCTCAGGGCCCGTTAGTGTTCTATCGGTGTACAGCAACAACTTGTAAGAAAGGTGGAATGGCATCATCAATTAAGATGGGATAGGGACACCAACATTGTCATCGCTGTATGTAAAACAAAATATACTGTACCAGGAAGGCATAAGCCCTGGCACATCCGAGGTATTAATTTTATTTTTGAGCGTACAGTTAAGTTGTGAGAGAATGTTCTCGTACTCACTGCGCTGCGCAAGTCGAGCAAAGTCAAGTGACGTCACCACTACTTCCCCTTCAGAATTCTCTCAAAAAATTATTTTATGAACTTTTTAATGCCTGGACCAATTAACGTGAGACAAACGCTGAATTGTAGCCAATATTCTGGAAGTGAAACCCTGAAAATATGAGACCAATTCATCGAGTGGTTTCATAAATATGAGTTAAAATTTGGAAAGAATGATCGCCCTTTCATCACGTGGTCCCGAGCGTTGCTTGCTGACAGGTAAGGTTATAGTTAGTGTGTGCGTGCAGCAAGTATTGTGGTCACACTCTAAATCTTTGAAATAGTACGAAGACGTCGCTAGTTAAATTTCTGCCGCGCCGCGACGAAGAATATATTCTCAAAAGTATCTCTGAATAAATCGTCGTTAGATAATACTCAGACGTTTGTTAACCGAATGAGACATAATAGATATCATTGTGAATCAAAGTGTCAAGTATTTCATTTGTCCGTATACGACATTGTGAACTTTACCATGTTACGTGATACTAGACTGTATCATTGAACTGTGACGATATTCTAAATCATTACGTGTGGTGAACTAGAATCATAATTTGAGATCATTTTTATAATTCTGAGACGTATAGCACTCTTATGAACTGTGTGAGACGTTATTTTACTAGACATTCATCCAACAACAGGGTTAGAATTGACTAAATTTTGTGTGCATTTTCTCAATATTTCGATCGTTATTACGAGAAACTCAATGAAACTTAAGAACCTTTTATGGCTATATTAAGTAGTACAGACTCGTGTGTTGTAAATCCAACCATGAAACTGCCTTAATCTGTGAACAGTGTTAGTGCAGAAACCGTCGCAGAGACTGTTGTTAATAACACTTTTCAAGCGCTTATGAACTGCAATTATCATTCTACAGTCGAACTGCAGACATAATTAGTGTCAATAATAAATTGTGACCGTGTTAAATCTTAATTCCATAAACTGTGTTTTACGTAGTGAAAACAATTGTAAGTCCTTGCTCCATTTACATGACTTACAAATCATACGGTAACGTGAACTATTAATTCCAAGTCACACATTTGACGCCGTAAACTAACGTTAGAATAGAACTGTACATAGATACTAATGTCAGTGCATTATTTCAATTATTATAATAATTGTGAACGCTATAGTGCCAATTGAACTTTCCGTGTTCCGACATTTTCCATCCAGCACAAGGGAAATCTTGGCGAAAGTACTGTGAAATTCTACTGCATCGATCATCGTTTCCAACGTGGGATTTACACGGTTTATTCAACTATGGTACCCATCGAGGGAGATTTACGTGGTATCTTCAATTAACACATCACCGTTGCTGAGTTCGAGCCTTATCTGTATGCTGCGGAATGTTCCAGACATCGATCCGCCATACAGCACAATTCCAACACTTGTGAGCAGATTCCAGGTGATTTTCACATATTCTGAGTGAGTAATCATACCGACTAACATTTTGCAAGAAGATCAGTGAATTACAGTGCTCCAAACAAGTGTTACGTGTGAATATCAACTTGCAATTTAAAGTAATTCTAGAAAAATCTATATTTTGCTTTTGAGCTTTAACTTCCTTTTCAAAATCATATATTATTTGTATTAATTTCACTTTAGGATGTGCAAGTGCACTACTTCATTTACTTTTCAACTTAAATGAACTTTAAAGACATTCAACAAGTGATCAAAATATTTTCATTTAAATTATTATCTTATTCATGCAAGTGTGTGTCAGTTTCATGTCTAAAATATTAGAAAGACTTGAGGTCAGCACCATAAGTGATGAACTTTATAAAATTGAAGGTGCAAAGCGATATTTGAAACCATATTATGTGAACTGTAGGGTGTTTATGATATCTAAAAGAGTGATACTTATTTTGAACATTCTCAAACGAATAGATATCTCAGAAGATAATTACGTTGATATTCATTTTGCATTTTGGAATCTATTGGTTGGAAATTTCAGTTTAAATTTCAACTGCAGGGTGATATTTTATGCATATTTTAATAAATCTTTGTAAAAAGGATTTTTACCATCTATTATTCGCTCTGCGATACTATCCATTCTGTACCGGCTCCATTAAGGACCGAACACCCCTGAGTTCCTTCCCATCCTCTGGCCCCACAATCATTTCCTGGTACAATACATCATTAAGACTCATATATATTGCCCCCTTCTTACCTGGCATGCTCAGCTGGAGAGCGAAAGTCTCAAGGGTGGACCGTTCGCTGACTGGCTTCGCTTATTTTTGAAGGCAGGGAAAGAGACAAGGATTAACGACTATAATAAAAAACATTCAAACAACATGTTTCGACATTTATTAACAACCAGCACTTGATAGCAATTAACAAATTAACATAAAATAAATATTGATGGTAATTAAAATTAATTCTCCTCAGCCACTTCCTTCAGATACAGCATTTAATTCCTCCGACCCCATTGGAAATCAAAATGTGCTGTAAGCATGCAGATTTATATTAGCCTACTTCTGGCTCAACGAAACAAAAAATGTTTATATGGGAGGACCTCCCCTTAGTAATGCCATAACTATTTACAAGTTGAAAATACTGTAAATAAATCTCAAAGAGCTGTCTGATTCATAACTGGTTTTAAACATTTAACTTATCAAATCCATTCCTGTCAACATTCATTACCTCAAATGAGAATTCTAACTTCTTCGAGTACAAAAAAAATTAGAAAACATTACCTAAAGATGTCTCTATCAGTCTTATTTCCATCAAATGGTACTGGTACAATGATTATTTCTACAAAACTTCCTTTAATATTTGATTAATCAATGCGTGAAGTTAACCTTGACCATCTGACGCTTTGAGAAAAAGCTTTACAATAACAGTGAACCTTGTCCATACGCGCGAAATAATTCCTTCTTATTCGTTTGTGTTTGACACTTTGGTCTCATCTCAACGTAATTTTAAAATGAAATTTACTAAAGATTTAATTTTTAATAAGTCAGATCAACTCAAAACAACGGTGCTGATAACCTGGGCCCAACATGATGAATACGAGGCCAGGTCACAGCATTCACACAAAGACACGAGAATTATTTACAACGAATTCTAGACTTGGGATTTTATATTTTGATTTTTAATCTAGGCATATGAAATATCAAGATGATGGTATTGGTTAAAACATCCATTCACGAATCTCAAAAATGTGTTGAAATCTTAGTGATCACTTAGTCAAAGATAACGAAAATTCCACAACGTTGGTCAGAATAACATCAGGGGTAAATATCTGGAAGAATTGTCGTCTACAGAAACGCACATAGTACAGGTCTAATATTAGCATTCGCATTCGTGGTTCATGAGTCACGGCATTATTATTACTTAATTCTACATCTGTCAATTAACACGTGCTCCAAACGTGAAGAAAGTATGTTTTACACCCACTTACTCTTCAAATAAAAAATCAATAAATGAATTCATTAATTCAATAAACACAGTAAAAGATCCGTCAGGATTCTGCCATATTCGAGGCTCATATTCATCCTAATTGAGCACACATTGACATCTTTCAACAAGATCAAACAGTATTTAAACTCATTACCCTTATTTATTCATTTAACCCGAGGTGAAAATTTCCTTATTTTTATTATTATTATTATTATTATTATTATTATTATTATTATTATTATTATTAGATGAGCTAGATATTAAATTTACGTAAGTCAGAGTTCGACAATTAGCCAGATGACACTAACACGCCTTAAATCCAACTAGAAGAAAATTTACATTGAAATGCGGCGTAACAAACGTGCCGTAAATCTGTCCCACATGACTTCCACACTTAAATATTTTCAAAATTAAATTATTAGTTACCGATGATGACAAAGATTTTTAAATAACACTGGACTAGTAAATGGGACATTTAGAGTAATCGTAGAAGACACACGCACACACTAGCTACTCTAATAGAATCCAATAATCACTCATACACAACTACAACACTACCATCTCCCATCTGAAAGAAGGATGAAAATATACTGGATCTCTGCCGATGATCTGGAAATTCTGGATCACACGCTGTTGGATATCTGCTTCCGTCGTTATGTTAGATGTCGCCTAAATATTAATACACCATCGCAGCAGTGAAGTCGAATGCAGAAATATTGTAGGTCCCCTCTTCAGATCGTAGAAACATCTTGACGAACTCCAATAACCACGTGGCAATCCTCTCCTTCCTTCTAGCACAGTGGAGGCTGAAACTGACAAAAGTTCTTAGAAAATATCCCGCACACAATTACGTCGAGTATTGGAGACGAATAACACGTAACTTAGCTTGCGAAAATCTGCCAGACTCATTGACTACTGCACTATAAGAAGATAGTTGATTTGTACTGGCGAGGAGAAATACTGCCAAGTCCAGTGACAGAGTGTCTGCGTTGTAAAATCCCAGAAGTACATATTACTCAGCGTAAAGGCGAGAGTAGACTAAGAGAGCGTTTCTTCAGAAAACTTGGGTATTTAAGCACTTCTCAAGGAGGACGTGTCGTGACATTGACTCGTAATTGGCCGTCGTCTTGCACCTGATATGTCATTACAATTCTCGAAAGTACTGTATTTGCGCAATCTCCATCGGGGCGACCTAGGATGTTCCCAGTAGGTCAGGTGACCCAGCTGACCGGTCGATATAAAAAAAAATACTCTGCTCCCGGCTGGCGAGAACCGGTTCCGTACAGGCGAGCACGTCTCTACAACCCGGGACTGGAAATATATCACCCTTGCTAATTAAATAATAGCCTCTTTCTTGAATATACAATAAAATGTTTTTGTAGGCCAAATTTGAAGGGGATAATATATATACATGTTTTTATTTTTGTTCTGCATTCGTTATGACATTACTTATAGCCCGCCTGGTGGCTATGATTGTTAAGGCGCTAAAGTTTAAAATGGTCTTACATCGAGGTTAGCCGGTTCGAGTACCGTTGGTCGAAAAATATTTTCACCATCAGAATGACGGCTGGCACGGTAGGCAAGGTGGTGGTATACAATTTCTAATCACTAGATTGCGAGCCAAAAGCCTGGATTAAATTCTAAACCTCTCCGCAGTGCTCATATGGAGTGAGGGCATATGACGCTGTTGATGGTGATTCGTCCGTCGGACGGAGACGTTAAGCCTTGAGCAGACCCCTTGGTGCTATTTGACAGGAGTAGGCTATGTAACGGCGTCAAGTTTGAATGCAAGTTGCGTTGGAGGATTTGAAATTAGCTCCCTGTAACGCCCTGGTCTTAGCTATGCCAGAATTTTCCAGAAAGTTTATTGTACAGACAGACGCTTCGTCGATTGCGGTAACTGCGGTACTTCTTCAGGAAACTGAACTGGGAAGTTATCCAATTGCCTGTGCGTCTAGGTCTTTATCATTTCAAGAAGCTCTTTGAATTTTCTTTTGAGTGTGAATTTAATTTTGATCCTGGTTAAATAATGATCCTAATCGTTCTTAGCACCTCTGCGCACTTGCACATCGTGAATTTTATTTTGGTAATCGTACGATAATGCCACATATTAAATCTGAAATTCTCAATGGTGGATGGGTGATCGGTATGTTTTTGTTTTGGGAATTTTTTTTGGAGTGAAGTTGACAATTTTCAAACACACCAACAAAAGCTACATCTTTATTTATGTCCATACACCAAAAGTGATGACAATAAAAAAGGCCCGAAAAGAAGGAAATATTCTGAGAAGAACTTGAAAGATATGGCCAAAGTCCTAAAAGATGATGTGGAAATTTAACTCAGTGATATTAATGCACAAATTGGCAGGGAACGCAAAAGGCAAACGCCAGTGATCACAAAATTTGACCTACACAAAATCACAGACTCCAAAACAACAGAAGAATGGCAAGAACAACCTGCAGGGAATTGGGAGAAATGTCAAACTAAGATCATCAAAACGGTGAAAGATCTCAACCCTCTTCACAAGAAACCAAAACATCCATGGTAGAATCAAAAATGCGAGGGCGCACTAGAGGAAAGGAAAAAGGCATTTCGAAAGTACAAATTGCAAAAAATCACAAGAAACATAGAAGAGAGTTTTCGAAGTTCGAAAACAGGCATCTAAGATTCTAAGACAAAATAAACGGAAATACGTCAACGATGAACTGAAGTCTACTGAAGACGATTTCAAAAATAACCACACACAGGATTTTTACAAGACTTTCGCTAACCAATTTAAAGCGTTTTCTCGACAGAAACTTTGCTTTCGGAATTAAGATAGTAAACTGGCCCTAGCAAATAAAGAAATTTGCCAGGAACTAGCCACTTAAATTTCACTGCTTTTAAACCGTCCAGAATATACAGAGAGATTCGCAAATATACAACCAGAAATACTACTAGAAAAATCGTCACCACCAACACAAGAAGAAATAAATTAACATTTCATGAAACTTAAAAACAACAAAGCATAAGGGGAGGACAGAATTGTAGCTGATCTTTTGAAAATTTTAGTCTCAAATTCACTCAAAGAAATTACACAAATAATTCAAAACATTTGGCAAACTGAAAAGCTCCCGGATGACTGAAAGACTGCTCTAATCCGACCACTACACAAAAAGGGTGACAAATCAGATATACCCCAAAGTATGTATAGAGGGATCTCTCTTGTATCTGTCACCTACAATATTTTATCAGCATATCTCTTGCAAAGGACAAAAAAGCAATTAGAACCCAAATTAGCTGAATATAAAGCAGAATTCAGACCAGATATTTCATGCCGCGAACAAATTTTTAACCTAAAAACCATACTCCAAATGCGAGCTCTCAGCAAAAACCCCTCGTATGCACAATTGTAGATTTCAGAAAGGCTTACGATAAGGTCGACAGGTCTTCACTGTTCCAGATTTTAGAAGAGAGGTGACTAGATCTCAAAACTCGAGCACTCATAACACAAGCACTGACTGGCACGAAATCTAAAGTGAAATTTACGAGGGAATTCTCAGAACCCTTCGACATCCAAACAGATGTGAGACAAGGTAATGTACTGTCGCCTACTGTGTTCAACTTGGTCCTAGACAATGTTATGGAAGAACGGAAGAAGGAACTAAATTAATGTAAGTTTTGGAGGCCAATCCGACTGGGCATTCCCACAGATAAACTCGTTCCACTCTGAAGGATACCTACCTTCCTCACCTGTCAGCAAAATTTCATGAGATCTGTCCCTTGGGCGTATCGGATTCTTCGTCACTTGCTGAGGTAAAGGTAGGGTTCAGTAATCCTAATCTATCCACTCAAATGAAAGGTCTATTCATAAATTATTCCTATTTATTCATATACTTTTTGAAGGATTAATAATTTATCATCGTATCATAGGGATCCATTTGTGTCCACTGGACACCACAATCATATTTACATAGAGGGTCAGTACACTAGTATGAGCTCTTGACGTGACTGCCTGATGAGCATCCTTACATGAAACCATTGTCTCAATTATTTAATAATGAAAGGAAAGTCTGGAAATCCTTGAATTCGGCTTCCATGTGATACTACATGTACCATCATAGTGATTCTTTATGGTCCAGTCCTCGTAACACGAACTCTGGACTCTGGGAATAATTAAGGCAGTCCAATCGGTGTGTGCCACACAGTGGCTACACGGCATGGACTCTTAATTGAATCGATGTTACCTACGATTACGTCATGGACCGACATCTAAACTTCTACGTTACTTTAAAGTCATTCTGGATGATGACCGCAAGGAAAATGATGCTACAGTGGCATTTGGCCCTAATCTAAGTCATTGAGGTTGATGACCCCACGACCATCCAAGCTTCTAAGACGAAGGCTAAACACAATTAAGGTACATCGGTTGATGAACAAAGTTTCCACTTTACTATCCCCAGTACATTTACTGCTCAATCAGTCAAAGTCAAATAATGCAACAACAACAACGCTCACAATACTTTGTGGCAGTAAAATCCATTACCTTCGGATATCTCCCCTTAATCGTTACGTTAACATTTAAATATTCCCAGAAAAATAAACTAAGATTTCCAGAATGCATCTTCAAGTTATTCGATTGTTTCAAAGTTATTTCACAAAGACGGCTTCACTGAATTTGATAATTAAATAAATTGAAATGATTTAATGAAATATTAAAGAGCAACAAATTCTCTCTCCACGGACGAATGGTTTCTTTCACAAATCCCTACTCAACGTTTGACGTAGTTATATTCAATTCATGCTTAATGTTTATCCTCTGCCATGATTTGTAGCTGGAAAAAATATTCATCGATCATTTCCAGTTTATATCTTGTTTCATGACGTCACACTTTAAATCCAATCTAACCCTAGCCATTATTAACACTTAGATAACCCTAATAATTATGTACAAACCAAAAGTAACTCGCCGTACGATTACGATGTCATATATTTCCATAACCTTTCCGTGAAGCTTTGTCCACCCCTCACAAACAAATAAATCATCATTACCATCGGATATTTGGACAACCCTGAAATTGGCTAACCTCGCTCATTATACTCTAACTTCGCGGTTTCAAATGCACATTAAGATCTCAATTAAACAAATTCACAGTATCTAATAACCTACACGTTAGTCCCGGATAAAAATTACAACTAGATCCCGTAGTTATTTATCTCCGTTACCAAGAATGCAATTTCATTTAACTCGTAACACTCTACACGTTTCAGTTGTACGAAACTGTCCTCAATCGATCAGCTGGCGGCTTGAGGCACACATAACCCTCCTCTGTCTGTCAGTCTCGATATGAAACATCTGTTCGTCTTCCCTGACTGACCTCAAACAATGAAACATTTAACTTCGCAAAAGACTAATTACAAAATACGATATATTCTGACCAACCAAATGCACGTAGATTTACTTTAAAATGTCCTACAATAATTGTACACGTCGCAAATAAATACTGGCGCGGATTCTCGTACTCTACTTTCCATCCCAAACATTATAAACTCTTCCTCGGACTCCCGCCATCATCTAGACGTTTCCAATCACGTGATTCACAAATCCTGTCTCAACTCACACGACAAAACTAACCTCTGTTCTCAAACTCAACGACTATCACTGACAAAACAACTGGAATAAAAACATCCTTACTAGAATCCACGACGCCTAATAACGCACAATGCTTTAAGAATGAACAAATTCGCATAAAATGATATCGTATTTTAAAACTGGATTTTCACGAAAATGACTGACAAACCTACTGATATTTTGTCATTCAGACACGGTTTAAACGGACATAGAATACGTTACACTTCCTGGCAAAATCACCGATCTGTATTACTCAACACTACACACAGCGCTTCCATCCGATTGAAAATAGGTACCCACGGATCCCTTTGCACCAATTCCATGAGATTTCAACTGAAAAATTTTACGTCGAGTAAACATCTTAATTTGACATAACAAAATATAAGCAATAAATACACGAAAAATGACGATCTACTTTGGACGTGATATCACTTCGAAACCCTGATTAATAACTTTTTACAACATTACACGGCACACGCAATACTTTAAAAATGTATCCAAGCAGAAAAGAAACAAATGACCCTTTCGTCATATTCTGACATTCACAAAGAAACATATAGGTGACCAACTGCGTCACAAATACCCATTTCAAATACATATAAGTTTGACATCATGAAACAAGATATAGTAGGCGTTAAGATGGCATGTCACCCACCTTAACTCACGCCGGATTCCATTTTTGGACTCACCTCTGCCCCTGTAATTTTTATTTAACCATTTTTACATTTCTGGCTGTACAGATCATTTTTATCTTCCGGTTTCCTGGAAATAAAGCATAAAAAATGAAAATGCCCTTCACTTGTCGTTTTGTTGATCGCACACGACGGATTGTAATTATTACCCGCACTCGAATTACTTTCATTATCACACAAAAATTTATAAATACTTCTTCGGTACCTTGACCGTCCTTTTAATACAATTACTTCTGCTCAAGAAACTATCTCCACGTGGAATCTAGACCCAGCCACATCGGCAGAATCTAGATTTGTAGTACTTAGTCTTCTTTTGACGAACAATTTACTTGCACAGTTCAACCGTCTCTCTTACGCTTCAATGATCCAAATGCAGGGCTTTCAACATGGCGTCCTTTCTTATTTATAGAAACTACCCCCTCTCTCCAGGCATTTTCCATTCGCCGCCAAGAAAATTTGCGTAACTTTTCTGACTTAACTGAACTGTAATTAAGAGAGTTTTGGATGTAACCATATACTTGCTACATTGCTAGCGGTAGTGTTCACGGACATTTGAAATTTATTCTTATTAAATTAACCGTATAAATGACCTCATTTGATAGGCGCTATTTTTCTGTCGACTTAAGCTAGGCACGCGCGTCCCTCTGAAATAATCCATAGAAACGGTTTAGCAGTCTCAAATCCGTCTTACTATTTATCTTATAGATAGATACAGGACCCTCATTATACTGCGTTCACCACTAAATCTTTCATTTAAATATATTTATTCAACCTAAACTTTCTCCTGTATCCTTCCGTTGTCGACACGTGCGAATGACGTCACATCTCAAAGCGTGGGACAGAAGGTAGCCACCTCCGTTGCCACGTGTCAAATCCGTGATATCAAGAAATCGAACTTCTTCTTACAATTGACAATTTAATACATAAAATTCTTAGGGCACAAAGGTCATGGTTTCACAACCATACCTTGCTTTTGCAGATGATCTGGCGATACTAACAGACGATGAGGAGATTGCCGTTAAAAAGCTGGAGATACTTAAAGAAAGTGCAGATATCGCTCGAGACACTGAGCACAGAATAACACAGACATGGCAATGAGTTGAAGCCGCCATGTTGTTTGTACTACAACATTGGAGACCAGTTAGTGTAAGTAAGTGAGCAGTGCACCACATGTGAAGTAAATAAAGGAAGTTTGTGTAATGGTTTTAAAATGCCGAGTTGTGTAGCGTATGGATGTGCAAACAGAGCTTCAATGAAAATACCAGGGATAACTTTTCGCACGTAAGCAATATGTTTTTGCGAATATTCTGTGCCAAATTGTTTTTCCCTTACACATGCAGTATAGGTTAAAAAGCCCCTTTGCAATTTACACTTTTCCTAAAGATAATGAACGACGTAAGAAATGGATAAGAGCTATACGAAGGGAAAATTGGTCCCCCACAACTTTCAGCACCGTATGGTCAGCTCACTTTACTGAACGTGATTTTGATCGTACTTCATTGTGTTTGCTGCTTTCACAAAGTATCTACAAATACAATCAAAGGTTAGTTTCTCTTCATTTTAGCCGTTTGATGTGAGAAATATGTCGAAATACATATTTAGAGAGTAAGCCTACTATTTCTAAAATTTATTTTACAGGAGAGGAGGGTCCTTAAAATCATAAAGAATGTGGAAATGCCTTCATTAAGGTCTACAGCAGTCCAGGAAGTACCTGTTGTGGAAAAATCTATCTGGAATAAAAGTGCAGAAACGTGTCTTAGTGCTCAAATAGATCATATGAAAACCAAAGAAATTGCGTACAGAAAGAAAAATAAAATTATTGCACCAGAAAAAGAGGCGAATGAAGAAAAAGGTGGCTGAACTAAGTACTGTTGTAGATAGTCTTAAAAAGAAGGCTCTGATAGATAATGAGTACTGTGAAATGTTAAGTGGTTTGTCAGATACCTCATTGTGTTTGCATAAACGACAACAAGATAAGGCTTCATGTAACAAAGTTCAAAAGCTGTATGATGAGAAGTTAAAAGCATTTGCCATATTCATTTGTGAGAAACACTTTTGACACTTGTCTTCCTCATCCTAGAACATTATCTCGATGGTATCAAAGTGTAGGTGCTAATCCTGGGTTCTGTGCTGAAGCTTTTCAGGTACTTAAATCATACACAGGCACTAAGATTTGTGCCCTTTTATTTGATTCCATGGCTATAAGGAAATATTTGAAATGGGATGGCAATAAATTTCATGGTTCTGTAAATGATGGGATTAACAATGTAGATGACTCAGCACCATGAGATTCAGAAGCCTTAGTTTTTCAATTAGTATTTGTGAATAATTCCTGGAAGATTCCTTTAGGATACCTTTTTGTGCATGGCATAAAAGCTGCACAAATAAGTGCTCTTACAGAACAGTGTTTAACATTGCTGCATGATTCTGGTGTGACAGTGACTTCATTGACTTGTGATGGTGCTGCAACAAATATTGCTTCAGCTGAAAACCTGGGTTGTAACTTCGATGTAAATAATAATATGGCTACTCATTTCCTCCACCCAGTTACCAGACAGCCAGCTTATTTATTTCCGGATGCTTGTCACATGTTGAAATTGGTTAGGAATACTTTAGGTGACAAGAAATACTTACATAATGGGTCAGGTGAGGTAATAGAGTGGAATTTTATTGAGATGTTGAACGAGTTGCAACAAAAGGAAGGTATGCATCTAGAGAATAAAGTCAGGAATTCATACATGCATTATAGGAAAATGAAAATGAAGGTCAAATTAGCTGCACAAGTTTTAAGTCAGTCTGTTTGTGATGCTCTGCTGTATTGTTCAAGTAAACACATTGAAGGTTTCAAGGGTTATGAGGCTACAGCAGAATTTATATAGATATTTAACATTCTCTTTGATGATCTAAACTCTAGGAATATAAGGGGTAAATACTTCAAGAAAGCTCAAATTTACAGAATATTTCTGAAATCAAAGATTTCCTTTTGAGGGCCAAACAGTACATTATGCAGCTACAGCAGGGATTCAGTGACAAGCCGATGTACTTATCCACCAGAAAGACAGGATTTTTGGGGTTTCTAATTGATATTGAGAGCACCATTTCAATGTATGATTTCTTTGTTGGGGACTCGTCAGAAAACTTTGCACTGAAGTGTTTTCCTTTGTATAAAGTAAGTCAAGACCATCTTGAGAGACTGTTTAGTTATATTAGATCTCAGGGTGGACATTATAATAACCCTACTGCTAGGCAATTCACTGCTGCATTGAAGAAAATATTAATTAGTTCTGAGTTACATGAATCCAGAAATGGCAACGCTTTCCCACTGGACAAAATCAGTATTTTGACCGCTCAGAACAAGTCTCCTGAGGATGTGATAAATGCATCATTCCCTAAAGCAAGAATGCTAGAGTATTCATCTGAGGTATTGTCCCAAACATCTCTGCAACATTGCCTTCTGGATCATGACTATATTGTATTACCTGGAAAGACAAACTACAATGACATGACATGGGACATATCTGAGTACATTGCAGGGTTTGTAGTCAGGAGTTTAGAAAGTAAGATTCTATGTCCAGAATGTCTCAGCATCCTTATAGACACTAGTGACAAGTTGAATGGCCTTATTTCAGTCAAAGATAGGGGTGGTTTAGTGAAACCATCACAACATGTTTGCAAAATTTGTAAATTTTTTGAAATTGCATTCACACAAAGTATGAGTATTAGGGATGTTGAAGTTCCTTCTGCTCAGAGTTCATTTAAGGTTAAGCATCTGGTTTGTAAAGTGTTACAAGAGGAACTGACATTTTTGAGGATATTAAATGCCATTTTCTTGGCAAGGAACTTGAAACTAATAATTTCCCATTGCTAATTGAAGCAATTGCCAACAGATATTTGACCATAGGGTTTCACCACTATTTTAGAAACTACAATGATCAAATGCATCCCTCTCAAATTTGCCAACATTTTACCAAACTGATATTGTTTTCTGGGCAATAGGAAAAAAATGAATTCCTTGTCTACTGATATGCGACACACGTATTGAAATATACTTAATTAGAATGTATTTTGTGTGTTCTGACTACTAAAATATTAGGGCTAGTCATGTGCACATTATTTTATATGATGTGTGTGTCATTCAAAGTGTTATTTTTGTGGGTGTTGTATGTACCTTATTTTATCTCACTTGTTGTCCATATAGCTATATAGTTATTTAAGGTATGGTTATTTCATTACATTACAAAATAATCCTTGAGATGAATTAATTTCATCAAGTGTACTAATGTAAAAATATTTATCTATTTTTTGATATGATTTACTTGGCTTAACAATTCTGTAATAATTAGGCCTATTTACCTCATACTTACTGCTCTTCCAAGATATTTTTATTATTGACTGTGTATTATTTTATTTATAGGCCTACAGACTTTGTATATTTTATTGTGTTTGTGGATGTGTACTGTATATGCCATCTATGGTATATAAATATTCTTTCTCTAAAATGGGTCTTTATGAAAATGTTCCATTATTTTTAGCTGCACCTTGCAATCAACAAATTAATTTAAAAACCACCTAATCGATACTTCATTGAAAGTATCTTTTGTGGATGGCATAAAAGCTGCACAAATAAGTGCTCTTACAGAACAGTGTTTGACATTGCTGCATGATTCTGGTGTGACAGTGACTTCATTGACTTGTGATGGTGCTGCAACAAATATTGCTTCAGCTGAAAACCTGGGTTGCAACTTAGATGTAAGTAACATGGTTACTCATTTCCTCCACCCAGTTACCAAACAGCCAGCTTATTTTTTTCTGGATGCTGCCACATGATGAAATTGGTTAGGAATACTTTAGGTGACAGGAAATACTTTTGTAATGGGTCAGGTGAGGTAATAGAGTGGAATTTTATTGAGATGTTGAATGAGTTGCAACAAAAGGAAGGTATGCATCTAGAGAACAAAGTCAGGAATTCACACATACATTATGGGAAAATGAAAATGAAGGTCAAATTAGCTGCACAAGTTTTAAGTCAGTCTGTTTGTGATGCTCTCCTGTATTGCTCAAGTAAACACATTGTAGTTTTCCAGGGTTGTGAGGCTACTGCAGAATTTATACAGATATTTAACATTATCTTTGATGTTCTAAATTCTATGAGTGTAAGGGGGTAAATACTTCAAGAAAGCTCAAATTTACAGAATATTTCTGAAATCAAAGATTTCCTTTTGAGGGACAAACAGTACATTATGCAGCTACAGCAGGGATTCAATAACTAACCCATGTACTTATCCACCAGAAAGACTGCATTTTTGGGGTTTCTAATTGATATTGAGAGCACCATTTCAATGTACGATACCTTTGTAGGGTACTCATCAGAAAACTTTCCACTGAAGTATTTTCCTTTGTATAAAGTAAGTCAAGACCATCTTGAGAGACTGCTTAGTTTAGATCTCAGGGTGGACATTATAATAACCCTACTGCTAGGCAATTCACTGGTGCATTGAAGAAAATATTAATTAGTTCTGAGTTACATGAATCCAGAAATGGCAACGCTCTCCCACTGGACAAAATCAGTATTTTGACCACTCAGAACAAGTCTCCTGAGGATGTGATAAATGCATCATTCCCTAAAGCAAGAATGCTAGAGTGTTCATCTGAGGTATGTCCCAAACATCTCTGCAACATTGCCTTCTGGATCATGACTATATTGTATTACCTGGAAAGACAAACTACAGTGACGTAACATGGGACATCTCTGAGTACATTGCAGGGTTTGTAGTCAGGAGTTTAGAAAGTAAGATGCTACGTCCAGAATGTCTCAGCTCCCTTATAGACACTAGTGATAAGTTAAATGGCCTTATTTCAGTCAAAGATAGGGGTGGTTTAGTGAAACCATCAAGAGATTTTTACAAAATTTGTATATTTTGTGAAGCATTCAGGCAAAGTATGAGTATTAGGGATGTTAAAGTTCCTTCTGCTCAGAGTTCATTTAAGGTTAAGCATCTGGTTTGTAAAGTGTTACAAGAGGAACTGACATTTTTGAGGATATTAAATGCCATTTTCTTGACAAGGAACTTGAAACTAATCATTTCCCATTGCTAATTGAAGCAATTGCCAACAGATATTTTACCATAGGGTTTCACCACTTTTGTAGAAACTACAATGATCAAATACATCCCTCTCAAATTTGCCAACATTTTACCAAACTGGTATTGTTTTCTGGACAATAGGGAAAATATGAATTCTTTGTCTACTGGTATGTGACACAGATACCTGACCAGTTCTGACCAGTAAACTATTAGGCCTAGTCATGTGTACATTATTTTATATGATGTAAATGTCATTTAAAGTGTAATATTTGTGAGTGTTGTATGTACCTTATTTTATCTCACTTGAAGTCCATATAAATATACAGCTATTTAAGGTATGGCTATTTTATTTCATTACATTACAACAACTATCGAGATATCTCATTGATTAGTATACCAGGCAAAGTATTCACTGGCATCTTGGAAGGGAGGGTGCGATCAGTAGTTGAGAGGAAGTTGGATAAAAACCAGTGTGGTTTCAGACCACGGATGGGCTGTCAGGATCAGATTTTCAGTATGTGCCAGTTACTTGCAAATGCTACGAGAGATATAGGCAGTTGTGTTTATATTTCATAGATCTAGAGAAAGCACATGACTGGGTACCGAGGGAAAAGATGTTCACCATATTGGAGGATTATGGAATTAAAGGTAGATTATTCAAATCAATGAAAGGCATTTATGTTGACAATTGGGCTTCAGTGAGAATTGATGGTAGAATGAGTTCTTGGTTCAGGGTACATACAAGGGTTAGACGAGACTGTAATCTTTCACCTTTGCTGTTCATAGTTTACATGGATCTTCTGCTGAAAGGTATAAAATTGCAGGGAGGGATTCAGTTAGGTGGAAATTTAGTAAGCAGTCTAGCCTATGCTGACGACTTGGTCTTAATGGCAGATAGTGCCGAAAGCCTGCAGTCAAATATCTTGGAACTTGAAAATAGGTGTAATGAGTATGGTATGAAAATTAGCCTCTCGAAGACTAAATTGATGTCAGTAGGTAAGAAATTCAACAGAATTGAATGTCAGATTGGTGATACAAAGGTAGAACAGGTCGATAATTTCAAGTATTTAGGTTGTGTGTTTTTCCAGGATGGTAATATAGTAAGTGAGATTGAATCAAGGTGTAGTAAAGCTAATGCACTGAGCCCGCATTTGCGATCAGCAGTATTCTGTAAGAAGGAAGTCAGCTTCCAGACGAAACTATCTTTACATTGGTTCGTTTTCAGACCAACTTTGCTTTACGGGAGCGAAAGCTGGGTGGACTCAGGATATCTTATTCATAAGTTAGATGTAACAGACATGAAAGTAGAGAGAATGATGGCTGGTACTAACCGGTGGGAACAATGGCAGGAGGGTACTCGGAATGTGGAGATAAAGGATAATTTAGGAATGAACTCAATGGATGAAGCTGTACGCATAAGCCGGCTTTGGTGTTGGGGTCATGTGAGGCGAATGGAGGAGGATAGGTTACCTAGGATATTAATGGACTCTGGTATGGAGAGTAAGAGAAGTAGAGGGGGACCAAGACGACGATGGTTAGACTCAGTTTCTAACGATTTAAAGATAAGAGGCCACAGCACTAGTTGCAAATAGAGGATTGTGGCGACGTTTAGTATATTCACAGAGGCATGCAGACTGAACGCTGAAAGGCAGAAGTCTATAATGATAATATATGTGTGTATACATTACAAAATAATCCTTGAGATGACCGGCTCCACGGCTAAATGGTTAGCGTGCGGTTCAGTATCGGATTCCGCGTACCTTTGTTACTACTCGACACAGTAGCGCAGTAATTATAATAATAATAATAATTAAATTATTATTTCGAATTTATATTGAGTGCTCGCGACACGTCTCTGGTCTTTAAAGTTTAATCACTGGCGTCGCGTCTGTCCAATCTATGCAATATTTACGCACAGTACATTATTTCACTTGTAAATTTAATTTAAATTCACTCAAACAAAGGATCGATGGGAGCTTAACTTCACATAGCTCCGCCCTCGGTAAGCCACGAGTCCCGAATGACGCTCTGCCCTTACTGCAGTGGTTTTTACAAAGAAGCGATTTCCCCTTCCACAAATTTGCGTATTGTCTATCCGCGGAACACTGGAGGTGTAATAGTACCACCATCACGTGACCACTATTCGCCTTATGTGACTGAGACATATCCGTACGATTATTATTCGCAGACTCTTCTGTAATTAATTAAAGTCTGTCCGGCTTCCCCTACCACGCGGGGTGAATTCCCTTCGTCAAGGAGGTGTCATAAGAATAAACAGATGGCCCCGGTACCTTTCCACACAGAAACAACAGAATATTCTTTCTTCATCTGTTAGTTATCCAGAAAGGGGACACTAGACACTCTAAATAAATGTCCCAGTGACATTTATCCCTTTTAAATCGGGAGACGATTCCAGAATTCGAGTTTCATTAATTTTTAGATCGTAGATAATTAAGTTGGCTAGTCTGAATTCAAGATGGCTCCTATATTTCGTTTCGAAAACGTTGGTTTCCCCTCATTCTCTGAGTCTTGAGGAAGGGATGTCTTCACTCGAGTGATGTCATGGGGAATCCCCATTCATAACCCCTCCCGTGTCCAGTTGGGCTTACGTTTCTGCCGCGAGTTCCAGCTACACAAAGAATATTGCGCAATAGGTCGCAATGAAAGGAATCTCGTAAAATAACTTTAAAAGTCTCAATTTATCTACCTTAATGGTGCGGATATTAATTAATTTCGGTCTCCCTTTCTTTAAATAGCATTGCGTCCATAATTCCAAGGATCAGTATTAACCAAAGGTCCTTGGATCAGGCCCCTGTCAGGTGCACTAGATATGAACGAAACCTGTCTCATTCCCCCTACAGTTCTTGCAGCTTGCGTTTTGCACAACATATGTCTCGATTATGATCCATCAATAGAGGAGTTCATACGAGAGGGACAGGAATCTTTGGATGACGGAGAGGTCGAATATGATGTTTGGCCTCGTCCTAACCTACTACTACGACTTCACTTGTAACACAGGATGAAGTAAAAGATCCCAAATTATTTTTATAACCATCGATCACTTCTAATACGGCATTGTGCGACCACCGATCTTTGGTTTGTTCCCTCTGTTCGCGCAAACAACTCACTATGTGATAAGTGTTAATTAGTGTCTCCACGGTGCTCACATACCTCCTTCGTATTTACCACACGGGACATCGTATTTCCTCATCTGTGATTACCAAATAATTTGCAGTCGAATCCTTTATTTTTTGGCTAACTTTGTTTCCTCTTGCTGCGAGCATCAATATAAACAGGGCCACGTGTTTCCCTAAAATAAACAAACCACAGTGCGCATGACGAGTTAAATCTACCCACCAATCTACACGGTGTAAAAGAGTTAACTCTGAGTTCACTCCTTAGAGTTTTATGAACGCCTCACAGAGTAAACTCTGCTGGATTATTTTGTGTTATGAATGGAGGGAGTTAACTCGGAGTAGCAGCGTTGTATTTTACGAACGCAACCCTTGAGTCAAACCACACCCTCAAGCAGAAAAAGAAGAAAATCCGCGATTACGCGAAGCCCATTATCAGTTCCAAAATATCAGTTTGCTAGGTCATTCGTTTGCTCGCCGTGCGGCACGACAGTTTGTGTGTGAGAATTTACTCGTTGGTGGCGTGTAGGTTATTAGTATTCTCGGGTGTGTGTAGTGGGAAGATAGTACGCCATGGCTGCCTCCAGTGGGGGGCTCATGCCACTTACAGATGATCAATTAATAGTTGAGAGCGAAATTGAGGTACAAATGGATGCTGAATCCATAAATGGTGAATCGTTAGACTCAGTGCAGTTACCACAACCCAATTCAACCGCCAGTGATCAACACGGTCAAACTTCAGTAAACAAGAATCGTTCTTCTGAGCAACAGCAGGAGCAGCGAACCGGGACACATCCATCGAACTCTATACCTGAGTATTATAACAAATTTCATTATGGTCCTTTTATAGTTTTCGTGGAATCGACCGCGGACAAGAACATAGGTCAGTTACATCGTATGGCACTTGGACGACAGTTTTATTAACAAGATTTAAATGTTAAATCAATTCAAAGAAAAGGCAGAAATAGGATTCACCTTACTTTTCGTACACCTACTCAAGCTAATACTTTTTTGCGCAATCCAATATTGGAATCGTTAACAATTAAGGCATATATCCCATCTTCAAATGTTCTCCGTGTGCGTATAATGCGAGGTGTAGATAAGAACCTTTCAAATGATGAAATTCTCCATAAACTGGAAGCTACAGTACCTATTAAGACAGTCGAACGTCTCGCAGAACGACACGACAGAGTACCTCCCTACCGGATCTGTCAAGATCATTTTTCGTGCGCAATCTCTCCCACAACAAGTGGCGTATAAATTGTATTTGGATGTCCCCTATTCGAGAGATATGGCCACACAGAAAAACAATGTCAGGCGAAAAATCACAGATGTGGTAGATGCATGCCACCAACCAGTGTAGGGAACAATTTACCAAGTGTGCCCAGACTGTCCGGAACAGCAATACCATGTTAAACTAAAAACAATGAGTACAGAACAAATTTCCTTTACTGAGGCAAAAGCTAGGGTAGCTCTACCCGTGTATTATCCGGATCAACATCCTAATCAGTTTCCTCCATTATTACAGGAGAGTAGGTCGCCGCCTCCAGAAAATCCACGAAAACCGAAGTTCACGCAGGTCGTAATGCAGTATCAGCCCTCTACACCCGAGCCAGGATATGACAGAAAGGGTTATTTATCTATCATTCGTAATGAGAATATCCTTTCAGAAAGGATTTCTCCTAATCCAAGTACATCAGCAGCAAATGAAACAGTGTTACCTACTACCCTTTCTTCTCAACATCGAGTTCAGAGAGATATGTCGGCTTCACAGGCCCCATATTTCCCCCAAACGTAGGAGCACCTTCAAAAAGAAATTCAGCGCATCATCTTAATGTTAATTCAAATCTTGGGAAATGAGCCTCAGGTCAGTCACGTCATTTATAAATAAAGAGATCATATAGCTAATATCTTAACTGTTTACGATCAACATTCTTCAATGGAATGTTAGGAGTGCAATTCCTAAACGGGACGAATTACAATTGCTAATTCAAGGATCCCAGGCTAACTCATAATGTAGCAAGAAACTTGGTTTAAACCGACTTCTCGTTTTAGAATACCGGGTTATCATACATTCAGTCATGATGGTGATGGTTACGATGGAGTAGCTACATGCATTGAGAACTCACTAAGTTATACTCCTTTATCAATTAAAAATCTAATAGCGCAAACTTATGTTATAGGACTCATTTATAATAATATTTATTTCATCAATTTATATTGTCCCCCACACATATATATTACACAAGGTCAATGGTCGCATTTTTTCTCGCAGTTTGACCAAGTCCAACAAGTTTTCGGTTTTGGCGACTTCAATTGTCACCATACTGAATGGGGAGGCTCAGCGGAGACATCAAAATGATCTAACTTGCTATTAATGTCCAATCAATACAGTTTTACAATTATTAATGACGGGTCTCCCACTCGTCTCTCTCCCCCAGGTTCACCTCCCACTGCAGTACACACATGGTCCCATCCACCACACGGCATACCTTAGCTGATACCCATACTAGTGATCACTTTCCCATCCTCATCACTTATGGTCTTAGTAAATCTGTTAAAACGTCGCAAACAACGAATCAAGTAAGTAATACACGCTCCTACAAAAATTGTAATTCCCACACATATCGCGAATACGTCACTCAAGTATTGCAACGTGAACGCGGTAATACGATAACATTTCCTGGCCTTCTCTCCTTTTTGACTCAATACGTATCACTCGTGTAAACCAATTGAGCCAACCAGTCCTCTACCATCTCAAACAATTAAATGCCATCAACTAATTTATCGTCAATCTATGACTCACGATAATTGTTTGCAATTGAAAAACACATTGCTGAAACCAAACTCATTTTTAATACAAAAAAGCACAATGCTTGGAAAACATTTCTATCCTCAATAACGTCACATATCCCTCCCTCTCGATTATGGAATGCCATACCCATGATAACACGTACCTCTCAGCATCAGGCCCAGTATTCTTTTCCACAAACCGTGTTACAGGAATTTCTACAATCAGTCACCCCTGATTATGCGATACCCCCTTTTATTTCACCGGCAGCACCAGAACATCGCCATTTCTCCATTTTAATGCAACCTATAACCTACCACGAACTTCAAACAGTAATATCCACGACAAATAGTTTCTCGCCTGGACCGGATGCCATAACATATAATATGATCAGGTTACTTCCTTCACAGGCTCAACTTCTCCACCTCCGGTATTTTAATGATATTCTAAATTCAGTTCACACGCCCGTGCAATGGAACAATTTTTTTGTAAAGCCAATATTAAAACCCCAAAAACGCCCCGACGTTCCAGAACATTTCCGTGGGATAGTATTAAGATCGTAAAAATTTTAATTCGAAGATTAGTATGGGTATTAGATTACTATAATCTTTTTCCTAAGCACCAACTTGCCTTTATAAAGGGACGTAGTACGCAAGATCCAATTACCATATTCATCCTTGATATTTTGTTAGCCCGATGGAGGAAGCAAGCTACCATTGCTATATTCTTAAATATAAAAGGTGCTTATGACTCTGTTTTGCTACATATTTTATGGGAAAAAATATGTATGAACGGATTTTCCTTTACTTTCACCTCTATTTTGCATCAATTGTTTACTAATCGCACAGTAACCCTCAAATCTGCACATCACCGATTTCCCAGTCGCCAGACGTCTCATGGATTACCCCAGGGTTCAGTATTAAGTGGAGTATTATTTGCATTATATATGCGAGAATTAGAATCAATAATAACTCCTTTCGCGCGAGTTTTAGCCTTTGCAGATGATTTTGTAATTTATTTTTCATATACCAACATTGACGAATGCCGGAAAACGATCTCGCAGGTTATGAGCATCGTTTTTCAATGGTTAACTGCTCACGGACTCCAACTTTCGATTCCAAAGTGTGCAGCAATGATTTTTACTTCCAAACGTATTTTTTATAAAAGTCCAATAAGTTTTGACGGATATAGCATTCCATTTATTAATCAGCATACCTACTTAGGTATCTGTCTCGATTGAAATCTTAATTGGCATTCTCAGATCCAGCCGTTACACCTAAAGGCGGAGGTTTACCTTAAAATTCTTCACACCGTCACTAGGCGTAACTGGGGAGCTGACCCATCATCCGAGCAACTATACGTTCTTATTTGGATTATAGTGCGCATATAATTGATCTAGCACCCAAAAATACTCTATCAAAATTGGATATAATACAATACTCAGCATTAAGATCTAGTATTGGTGCCCTTAAAATCACTCCCACAAATGCACTGTTAGTTGAGACAAATGAACCCCCTCTCAGCATTCGTCGTTTAATGTAGCATAAAAATATATTCTGAAACACTTTGCCAGATCGAACTCCATTATTATACTTGTATTATTATATTTGTACGAATATTATCAACAACGTCCCCCCAAAAATGGTAGATATCCAGCGATATATATGGCGTACGCTGAATTGCAGCATATTCAAGACTCGGTACTCAGAACACCTCATTTAATCATGCACTCATATTCCTACGATATCCTTCATTTTAAACCTCAGATTATCATTCCTTCTTCTTCCCTATCACCCCGCCCTTCTCAGAGTACAGAAGCAACCATGCCAACACTAAAGAAACTTAAAGTATCACCAATTCCAGGGGTATGAGGGAGGAGTTGGAGAGTTTGAGGGAGATAATCAGGATTCTCACAGGAGACAGGAAGGAAGATAAGATAAATATTTTTACAGATGGAGCAAAATCCCTCCAAGGCGTAGGGGCGGCATTCTTTGACTCGAATACGCATGAAAGTTTTCAGTATCATTTACCAAATAATATAAGTATTTTCACGGCTGAACTTTCTGCAATTCATCAACGCTACGGGTTCCCTAAAGTAAGACTCTCAAAGTGTTCTTCGTGCTCTACATACATCCCCTCAGTCCTACAATGAGGTCAAACAAATGTTGTATCAACTCGAGCAGTCAGGAGCATATATCACCTTAATCTGGATAAAACGGCATTCTGACAACCCGGGTAATGACCAAGCTGACCTAGCTGCTAAGGAAGCAAGTCACTCTAATTCTGATCCACTACAAATCAAAGTCCCGATTACAAACTATCGGTACTTTCCTCTTTTCAAACATGAAGCTCGTCAATCTTGGCAAACAGTATGGCAACACTCGTCAAGTAGCAAGGGAAAATACTATTATCAGGTGCAGCCTACTAAACCATGGTATTTAAATTGCTCTTACACTCGACGTCATATAATTAATATCATACGTTTGCGATTTAACCATGCATTAACACCCGATTATAAATATAGATTTCACATTTCTATCCTCCCATACTGTATCTGTGGACACTCAAACGGAGATAGCAATCATCTATTTTTTCAATGCCCTCAATATGTTTCCCAGCAATGTCCTTTAATTAAGCAATTAATAAAAACTAACATACCTCTGCCAACTAGCATTCAATGCTTATTACTTGAACCTTCACCACGTATCATTTTACTAGTAAACCAATTTCTTGACCATACTAAATTAAGGTTTTAAACAAACGATGTTCCACTGTTTGTCGCTGCTTACATGGGAATTGCACTTCTACATTTTTTATAACGCGACTTCTTATACCTATCTCTTGGTGTTGAGTGTAATGGCGTGATACCTTGACTTTACCAATAAGATTATGAATATACGTGTGAACAAAAACCTTTGAGTAAGTGATAAGTGTGTATAGCAAGTCTCATTTTCTAGTTGAGAGAAGATAAAAAGTGCGTATAGCGACTGGGTAACAGTTCGACTCAAGGTTCTTAAACACTACTAAAGGTTGGGCCCAACGCGAGACGAGCTGCTATTGGTTAACGAAATGACGTCACAGTAGGAGCAAAGCAGCCGAGCCAGAGCGCGCAAATCAGTAGGAATCTCATAAAATCAGCAAACATTACAGTTTCTCAGAACTAATTGCAGACCAGACATAAAGATTACTGCTGTTATAAGATTGAAAAAGAGTAGGCCTACAGCATAGTAACTTTCCATGATTTCTGTTACGAATAAGGCGTAAATGTAACGTGACGGCACATTGACCAACGCTTGAAATTTATTAACATTTCCAAGTTCCTCTATTTAGTTTGAGAAAGGTTACGCGCTGTCAAAACTGTAAACATAAATATTTAGAGATATGAAATGTTTGTAATATTAAATCTTTACAGCAGAACTTCCGTGATGGAACTGCCGTATGTTAACATACGATATACTGACTCACTTCCGCAGGTATCGAGTTTAAAACTTAACACATATTATAACAGCAGCAGAAGTAAGTTCATATTCGAAAACATGCATAAATAGGCCTGAAAAGCCTACAACCTGTTTTCCAGTCTTTGACCGGGTCAGGGATGTAATGAATGTACCATACTGTATATAGGCTATTATTACAATGGGGTCGCCACTCCCAAATTAATATATTAATGACTGATAGATGCTGTGAAATGATAATGGCGAGTGTTTCTGGAATGAAAGATGACAGGGAAAATCTGAGTACCCGGAGAAAAACCTGTTCCGCCTCCGCTTTGACCAGCACAAATCTCACACGGAGTGACCGGGATTTGAACCACGGTATCCAGTGGTGAGAAGTCGACACGCTGCCGTCTGAGCCACGGAGGCTCCGCATAGATAGTCTACTTTTTAAAAGTTAAACAATAAGAAAGAACAGGAAGAACACTTCATTAGAACACAGTCCTACCTGTGAGATTAGATGTCATGGAGTGGTTGCTTTTGACGATGAAATCCACTGTCGTGCCTTTTGCCGATGAGCTGTTATGGATTTTTCAGTTCTTGCCCGAATGTTCATTTGTCGTATGCGTATAAATATTCTCGTTCTAAATACATTTTTACTATTTCTGGTGGTACAGCGGGGAATTTACTGCTAATTATTTGACACACTTTGCGTATATTAGGTATGCGTCACAGTTCATCACCTCCGTGAGTGTCCGTGAAAATTAACTCAAATTCCTTTATTTGGTTTACCATTCTTCCGATGGAGCGAGTAGACCTCCCCGACATAACACCTCTATCCATCCCACAGGGCCTGTACCAGAAGAAATGGAAAGCATTTCCCCAGTGGGACTTCCCATTGACCTGTCATATTTTCTTTCACGGTCGGCGATGTAGCCGGCCAGGTACCGAAATCCCTCTGCTGAACAATCAGGTGTCGCTGTAGATTGCGGTGAATCATTAACGGCACGGTTTTCTATCGCAGTGATACTTTACTATGAACACATAAATTTCACTCCAGCTACTATTACACAGTTCACGCAACTAACGAAAAGAAAATAAGTGCACCTCACTGCACGAAACACAGCAACTTAACATAGATCTCACAGAAACGAACTATGACACACAGACTACGCAAAATACTATATAAACCAACAGCAATATACGGAAAGAAATGACGTATAGTTATTACGTGGAAGACAGACGTATATAAACAACTGTGTGTTGCACAGTCACGGTGCTCCTGTGGTGACGTCACGAGCAGGACGAGGGAAAACTGACATCTACTGCGCAACCAATCTGGGCCACCCGTGAGTTCGACTCCCCAAAGAAACCTATCAAGGAGTAGAAGAAGAAGAATCCCAGACAAGGCAGGACAAGAAGAAGAAGAAAATGTGTCCGTGAGCTTCACTGTCGAACAGCCAACGCTAATTATTAGAACTTCGGGTAACCCAGAAGACTATGATAGCATTTCTTCACACCTGCCGATAGGTAAGCTGAAAATAAATACACGTGTGGTAATTATAGTGCAATGAATATTCGAACTCCGTTAGCTGTGCTATGGATAAGAGTCCTCTTTGCCGTTAAAAGTTCAACGCGTTTCCCGACTCATAAACGTTACAGTTCTTCATATCTCAAGAGAAGTAGTGTCAGTCTGTTTATCATCATACACAATATTTGTCTCAGATGGTTAACTGCTCCTTACACATTGTTTCTACTTTGATTTGCACAATTGATGCTTTGCTTTTGGTACTGAAATGTGCGGTATATGAACTCGAACACAACTCCATGCTGAGTATCAGCACTATTGCTATTATTATAAAGTTAAGCGATTAGTACCGGGGGTATATCTCTATGGACAGAAAATGGCGTAATTGTGACGATTGGTCAAATAGGATAATTATTTGTATGCGGTTTTGTTTCGAAGTGGCAGGTTTGTTGCTCAATGTTGAGGTTTAGGGACGTTTCGTCATATTTGATGCAATAGTGTGTTATATAAATTATATACGGTTCGCTTCGTTAAGGAATTGGGGTTTCTTCACTTTTCACTGCATATATAATCTCTGACGTGTCAAACCACCTCTGCTACCATGTGCAGGAATTTTAATTTAACACTATTTTGACTGCTGAATTCCAGTTTCGCCTTCAATTCGAGATGGTATGACACGAGGTAGTGCGTTACAATCCCAGGGGTGTGAAGTTGACTACATTTGTACTGTAATTTAGATAGCATATACTGGATGTACTCGACACCACCTAATAACCTAAAAGTCTATAATCAATCAATCAATCAATCACTCAACACTGACCTGCATATAGGGCAGTCACCCAGGTGGCAGATTCCGTATCTGTTATTTTCCTAGCATTTTCTTAAATTATTGCAAAGAATTTGGAAATTTGTTGAACACCTCCATTGGTAAATTGTTCCAATCCCTAATTCAGCTACATGTAAACGAATATTAACCCCAATTTGTCCTCTTGAATTCCAACTTTGTTTTCTTATTCTGATCCTTCCTACTTTTAAAAGCACCACTCAAACTTATTCACCTGGGCGACTGCCCTAAATGCCCTAAATGCAGATCAGTAGTGATTGATTGATTGATTGATTGATTGATTGATTGATTGATTGATTGATTGATTGATTGATTGATTGATTGATTGATTGAAGTCATCAGCCGCCTCTCTGGATCAGTGGTAGAGTGTCGGCCTCTGGATCCCAAGATAGCAGTTTCGAACCCGGCAGAGGTAGTCGGATTTTTGAAGGGCAGAAAAAAGTCCATTCGACACTCCATGTCGGGTAACCTGCCTTAAGGAAATTTTAACTTTAATAATTTTTTGCTACTTCCCAGTAATTGTCAGAGATAATTTGATACTTGATTGTGATACCTACTGGCTTCTTTCATCAGTTCTGCTTATAATTTTCCTCCTCTATATTTAGCGTTTCACTGAGTTTACATATCTTTAAAATAAATACAGAAATGCTAATAGTGGGTACCTTGAAGACCAGTAGTGGACACCCAGTTTTGGACACTGGTTGGAACTGAAGGAAAATTCAACTTTATGAACAATAAATACCTCTGATGTTAAAAATTAAAAAAAAAAAAGAACTTTTATTGACCCTCAAGCACAAGAAAAATATCACCTTAACACTACAAAGAATGTTTCACTGGCACTCAGTACCTCTGAAGTAATGTCGTCCCCTAACAATTTGGTATGGTTGCACAGTTTTCAAAATTTGACTTATATTTACAGATTGAACATCTTCAACATCAGGAAATATATAAACATTATCAACCTTGGTGGATTTTCTCAAAACTTTTGCAGTTACTAATCCTCCACCTACTTCCACCACCTCTCTGTAGACTTTCTTCGTTTCTCGTTTAATCTTCTCATTATACACAAATTCTGCAACAGTGAAATTACCTTATTCTACCACTCCACCGAAAGGTTGGGAAGATGCTACGTCATCTTGATCCTCACTAATCGTAAGCTCGGAATCATCAGACTCGTCATGCACTGAAAAATTTGCAATTTCATTACTCTCTTCATCACTCTCTTCACTGATCTTTCTCTTCTTGACCTTAGCTTTTTCTGCCTTCTTATTTTCTCTGTCCTGCTTTCTCCTCAGTTTTTCTGTTTCTTTTTCCACTTTCTCTTGTTCTTTCTTCTCAAGGTAACTCACAAATCTGATGTAACAACAGAAGGTAGGCTTAGGCCTAGCTTCCTTCTATTTTTTCCTCACGTTTGGGGTAGAAGAAGCATTCTTTGAAAGGAGATGGAGTTTTGTAGTTTTTGAACTTTTCCAGCACTTCTGGTTCACTCATTGCAGTTTGATCACTAGCTTCAACACTACAGTCACTGTTGGAAGAAGCGGAGGCTGCCCTGTTTTCATTAAGCTCAGAGAACCCCTCGCCTTCAGATGCACCATCATTTGGTTGTTGTTCTCTTTTTCTTGATCTCCAGAGGTTATACAGCAACAATGTTTCTTCTTTTCCTTGTCAATCATTTGGAAAGCACTCATTAAAATTACTCAGTAGTTCATCTTTGATGTTCTTCTCTAATTCCCTCAAAAATAAATCACCTGATAGTTCTTTTTCCAGTTGCTTCTCATTATCTCCACGACATCGAACTTCAATGCATTTCGTGTAGTCTACTGCATTTGCATCGAATGGGTAAAGTCTACATTTTCTAAAGCCATTAATAATTCTCTCTTTTGTAGTATTTTGGAAATCAGTGGATAGAAGTTGAGCAAAGTTATGTCTGGTGACTTCTTGAGGGAAATGTTCATACTTCCACACTTTCACAACTTTCGACCAACCTGTCTTCAGAGACTTGAACACACTCACATCAGCAAGTTGTGGAATGTGAGTGCTGTTAGTGTGGAGACTCACAAGAATTACTCCCAGGCTTCGACACAGTTCACTAGTGTGTAAAGTTAGATGCGAGTGGTGTCCATCAATGAATAGAAGAATGGGGAAAGCGACACCTTCCTTCTTTATAGAGGGGACAAAGTGATTCCCGATGTACTAAAAAAATATCTCTCCTGTCATCCACCCCGATGAAGTAGCACCGATTCCCCAAGCTGGAGGATGATTTTGGGCGATAGCGCAAGGGTCTGCACATATGGATATAATACCATAGGCGGTACAATCCAACCAGCAGCTGAAAATTCAGCCATTACTGTCAACTGTTTTTTGCTGTTTCAAACTGTAAAAATCATTCTTCCCCTTTAGTCCAATAACCTTTCCATTCTTTGGGCAAAGAAGAAAGCCGGTCTCATCCACGTTAAAAATACGAGTGGGATCTTCTAAAATATGGAAATAGCCTTCTTTTTTTAAGTAGACTGCAAGTTCATTGAACCAACTTCTTATTCCTGCCTCTGTAACCTCAGATCGTGAGCGTGTTATTTTCCTTTACCTCAGTATGCCGAGACAAGAACAATTGCCACCACTTCTCATTGAAGTCGGCAGTGAAACTTTCCTGATGAAAGCTTGTAATATTAACATGCAGTATGACGCCATATAGGCGATAAAGTTGTTGAGCCTATTAATTCCATAGTTTGTGACGTGCGACCATAGTCTTCATGATTTTGTTGAAGAAGTAATGTTAAGTTTGCAACAGGGTTTTGCCGTATAAGTTTCTACAAGCTAAAGTGATTATTTTCTCTTGTACTATTAGTAAAATGGGAACATTCTTGTTTGTTGTTGGTTATAGGCTTCAAAAGTAGAATAACTATTGAAGAGTGTTTGGTGAAGAATCTGTAATGAAAAAAAGTTTCATTGCCGTCTTAAATAATTAAACTACTTAAGGTTATTTCAATCCTTTCTGAAACTTCAAATTGGGTTGCCTTTAACCGGATTATACTGATATTTTGATACTATAACTTAAGACCTCAACTTTAGCCACAGACGTTCTTATTATTATATAAATATAGACTAGTTGACTATTTTATACACTGTTTTAATTATCATTGTAAAATCGCAACAATGTTATTCATTTTTTCCACAAGCATTTTTAAACAAGTTTTAATTGTAAATAATCATTTAAGAACTTACATTAAATTCACATATTTTATAATATTCACACTTCTTTATGATATATTTTGACGAAAGCGATCAGGATCCTGATCTTTATCTTCTAGGCATGAGTGTACGGCTGATGATGCCCATATAATGTAAATCTTAACTTTAAGAACTCAACTGTATTGAATACGTTGATCTTAGTAAACTTTTGTAACATTTTTAAACTGATGTACATTTCAGTACAGACCAATCATGAAATTTATAACATGAAATACTAAAGTCATTCCATGCCATCTCTCCACTGACAGCTTGGAACATACCACTTATCTCGTTTAATTTACAAAGTATAAATTTATTATTCACCTATTCAATACATACAGTACCACGTTTTGTGGTTAATTAGACATAAAATATTTGAATATTATGGACATGTTTCGCCCTTCTTGTTGGCCATCATCAGCATATTAACTAATCTTAAAACAAACATTTTTTAAGAAATAATAACATTTATGGTTATGAAGAATTGAGCTTGGATATGTTGTGATATTAAAATTTGTGAAACAGTAGTTAAGATATATGATATGGGAAGTACAAGCACATGTTAAAATTATTATAGATTATTTAACAATCTTGTCTAAATATATATATATATTTACATACATACATTATCATTATAGACTGTTATGCCTTTCAGCGTTCAGTCTGCAAGCCTCTGTGAATTTACTGAACGTCGCCACAATCCTCTACTTGCAACTAGTGCTGTGGCCTCATTTAGTTCTATACCTCTTATCTTTAAATCGTTAGAAACCGAGTCTAACCATCGTCGTCTTGGTCTCCCTCTACTTCTCTTACCCTCCATAACAGAGTCCATTATTTTCCTAGGTAACCTATCCTCCTCCATTCGCCTCACATGACCCCACCACCGAAGCCGGTTTATGCGTACAGCTTCATCCATCGAGTTCATTCCTAAATTAGCCTTTATCTCCTCATGTGGAGCACCCTCCTGCCATTGTTCCCACCTGTTTGTAACAGCAATCATTCTCGCTACTTTCATGTCTGTTACTTCTAACATATGAATAAGATATCCTGAGACCACCCAGCTTTCTGTCCCATAAAGCAAAGTTGGCCTGAAAACAGACCGATGTAAAGATAGTTTCGTCTGGGAGCTGACTTCCTTCTTACAGAATACAGAATAGAGAATATATTTGTGCTGATATAAAGGTCTAAAATCGGCGTGTGTCTGGAAATGAAATGGATCCTCTTCTTTGTGAAAGTCGGCAATATTTGCCGCGGTAGCTGCTAACGTAGGTTTGAGGGTGGATTTTGTTTATATTATACGTTCCAACAATAAAAAATAGGTTAAGAAGAGGCAAATGATATATCTTCAGTAAGTTAATTGAATTAAGATACACTCTGATATAATCATAGTAATTGTGTATTACCGAGCTCGATAGCTGCAGTCGCTTAATTGCGGCCAGTATCCAGTATTCGGGAGATAGTAGGTTCGAACCCCACTATCGGCAGCCCTGAAAATGGTTTTCCGTGGTTTCCCATTTTCACACCAGGCAAATGCTGGGGCTGTACCTTAATTAAGGCCACGGCCGATTCCTTCCCACTCCTAGCCCTATCCTGCCCCATCGTCGCCATAAGACCTATCTGAGTCGGTGCGACATAAAGCAACTAGCAAAAAAAAAAAAAAAAAAAAAAGTAATTGTGTATTAGTTGGAGATGCTGTGAAGAGAGATTATTTATATATTCAAAGGTTATATTTGATTTTCACATAAAGGTGTAGTCTTCTAGAAGCTGTTGGAATCTCGATGAACTGAGTGTAGTTAAACTGCAAAAGAACAAAAAGGTGTATTTGACGTGTGTGTTTAAAACATATGTAATCATTCAGTATTGTGTGTTGTGTGAAATGGATACTTACTCAAATGCTGTGTGTATATCTTGTTGTGTTAGCAGCATTGGTCTGACTGGAGTTCCTACATCGCGTGTTGTATGGATGTGATGGAGAGAGGGGGGCGAGTTGAGGGAGAGTGGAATGGGGCGGAGCATTACGTGTCGGTGTCAATGTGGAAGGGGGACTATTTAGAGGGGCAAGTGTAAGCTTAGTAATCGAGGGGGATAAGCAGGGTTGTTGATATGGTGAGTTTAAACGTTCTTGGGATCTTGTTTTGCTTTAACATGTGCTTGTAGTTCCCATATCATATATCTTAACTACTGTTTCACAAATTTTAATATCAGAACATATCCTAGCTCAATTCTTCATGACCATAAATGTTATTTCTTAAAAAATGTTTGTTTTAAGATTAGTTAATATGCTGATGATGGCCAACAAGAAGGGCGAAACATGTCCATAATATTCACATTTTTTATGTCTAATTAACCACAAAACATGGTACTGTATGTATTGAATAGGTGAATAAAAAATTTATACTTTGTAAATTAAACGAGATCACAATTGTCAATATGGACCATAAAATGAGATTAATGACTTGTAACATACCATTTAGTCGAGCAGCTCATCTCCTTCCTCCCAATCCTTCCCAGGCCAAACTTACCAACATTTCTGTAATACCACTCTTTCATCAGAGATCACCTGGAACAAATCAAACTACTTTTCTTTGGATTTATTACATTTTTTGAATCAAGTAATGCTGATGAGGGTCCCATATACTGGAATCATACTCGGGTGGGGTCTTTCCATAGTGATATGCGCTCTCCTTTACATCCTTACTACAACCCCTAAACAACCTCATAACCTGTGCAGAGATATGCACCCTTTATTTACAATCCCATTTATGTAATTACCCCAATGAGGATCTTTCCTTATATTAACATCTAGGTACTTACAGTGATCTCCATAAGGAACTTTAACTCCATCAATGCAGTAATTAAAACAGTGAGGACTTTTACTATTTGTGACACAACCTGACTTTAAATCCTGTTTATCATCATACCATTGCCAGCTGTCCCTTTCAATATTGTTGAGATCTTTTTGCAGTTGCTTTCAATCTTGTAACTTATTTTTACTCTGTACAGAATAACATCAACTGCAAAAAGCCTTATCTCTGATTCCAATTCTTTACTCATAGGATGTAATAAATATTATTCAGAAAAGCATCTGTGGGGATGTAACACATATTCATTGCATTTTAAGGATGGTTTTCTTGAAGGTATTAGTTGTTGTTTCTATCATCAGTCCATAGACTGGTTTCATGCAGCGTTAAATGCCACCCCACCCTGTGCTATACTTTTCATATCTGCACATCAGAAATATCCTACATCTACTCTTAATTTGATTGTCATATTCATGCCTTGGTCGCCTTGGTCTACAGGTACTGTTTTTACCACCTGCACTTCCCTCAAATACTAACTGAACAAATCCTGGGCATCTTAAGATATGTTTTATCATTCTATACCTTCTTCTCATCAGAATTCATTGGAACATTTTGCTCTCATAGATTTGATTCATTAACTTATTATTTGTGATTTGCTCTACTCATGTCACTTTCTGCATTCTTCTGTAACACTACATCATATGATTATCTCGGTAGTTATTATCCATTATATAAACTGTTGATTTTTATTCTTATATGGCACATATATAAAATTTGCTTAATTTCTTCCTTTAGCAATGTTCAGTCCTCTGTTGTGATAGGTAAACTTATTATTGTCCCTCGTTTTGCCATAGTAATGGAAGTGTTTTCATCACATTACTTAGCAAATGCAAAGTTGCTAAACCAGGCTAACTCACTAACTCACCACCACTGTCTCAATTTGACCCATTATCTAGCATACATCAAACAGTATGCCAACAGCTCTGAGTAAATTTTGTTATTATTAAGTATAAATTCACTAATGTTAGATTCTCCAATTTATTGTGGCACAAGGGTAAGGATAGGTCACGATGAAAGGCTCTGTTTTGTTTCAGAAATGTGGTACTTTTCAAATTATTCACAAAGAATATTAAAGCACTCATCATAGGGCAAATAAGTTTTACTTTACAAGTAATGTAAGATGTAATAATGATTTAATAAGTTTTCTGTTAAAAAACCGTGCCCTGTTCATTGAGCCACTGATAAAGTGCACCTTCAAATAACTCATTGCCACATGTCAGTTCTTCTGCACTTTGTGAAGTTCATATTGATGTTGATGCACAGCATCTCCACTCGTCATTCGTCACGGTCGTTCCAACCTCTTGCAAAATCACATCATTTCTGTATTTGCTGGCAGACACCTCATTTTCACTAGGTTTGTACAATGATGTTCAACAGATCCAACATCAGGTGTCGTAGATGGCCTAGGCGTTACTGAGGAGGCATGCAATTGAAATGAACAGTAACAGAGTTCGCCATTGTTTTCCTCTCCAAGCCAGAAGTTTTTATTATGTATCAGTCTGCCGTCCTGTGTAAATGAAGAACAGATCCATGCATTTTCTTAGAAAAAGGATCTTTATGCAGACCTCCTCACAACCGCTTGTTTGGTAACTCCCATTCTCCAACTGTGATTGCACCATTGTTCTATTCCACTGAATGGTACACCTGTGTACTATCTACAATTGGGGTTACTAACTAATGTATATGTAAGATCAGTGACTCTGTACCTTTGTTTCTGTCATATACATTGTGATGTCTTTCTGGCTTCCTTTTCCAAGGTTGATATGTGAGCTCTAAGGGGTGACATAACGAGCCCCTTTCTATTTAAACAAACACATCAAATGTCTTAAGAGCCTGTTCATGATAAGCATGTGGACCTGTTACATTCTTCCTCTGAGTTGAGCAGGACAGCCATAATGTATCATAACATGTGGCTGCATGTATTCAAATAAGTACACAAACTGGACACTGTTCATTATTAGCACCTGGAGCTGGTATCTACTGTTGACAATACTAATAGTAGAAAACCTGTGCTCACCTCAAATACTTGCACTATACAGATGTTTCTGAACATATTGCTGTGGAGCCATCACTGTATGGAAGTGAGACATGTATAGCACCTAACATGGAAAGAATGAGAATGAAAACCTCTGAATTGTGATGTTACCAAAATGTGTTAAAAGTTGGAAGGATGGCTTAGGTCACAAATAAGGGGATAGTGAATAGGTTAGTATGAGGAGAAAGATTTGAAAAAAGTTGTCCTAAAGAGGAGATTGATAGAATGGACAAGGAGAAAACAAAAATAATTTTCAAATGATTTCAAAGGGATATATGTTTAAGGAATTTGTTAGGGCTATGGTACATATTGGAGCATAAGGAGTATATAATAGTTATGCAGAAATGAGTAGGTAAGCACAGAATATGGTGACATGGAGATCTTTATAAGACTAGTCTGTGAACCTGCAAGGTAGCTCAGGATATTGTGGCATGGGGATGGTACGTTCCCAGTCGGTGCATGTGGACTGTTTGAAATAGCCAGGTCTCTGTGGTTTGGATTCCTTGTAAGACTAAAGGTTGTGAGGCTATGATAAAGAAATTCACAATCACAAAACCTGCAGGCCTGCTTGCTTACTCTGTAGGTCTGCAAAGTATGAAACTATGGCACTAAAAATAATAGAGATACTTTCTGTTCCTTGTTTCAGTAGACAATCAGTGGATGCAGTTTTCTGCTCAAGTTCATGTAAGTACTTCTCTTGCTGCGTGAAATGGACCAGAACATGGAGATCAAGGAGGAACCAGTCTGGCTTGATGGAACAGCTGGTACATCTTTTGTAAGTGTCATTCCAGGTTACTTTATAGTGTTTGGAATTAACTCATGTTAACAGCTCTGTATTAAAGGAATTAGTGCTAATGTTGGAAGTGAAATCTTATAATATACTACTCTTTTAGGTTTTCAACATAAAGCATGATTCGAAATGATTTTTTGCATTCTAAAATCTATAATTTATAGTGTATTTCATTTGGAGTAATGTTCAGTGCATAAGAAGAAACTGTACAAATTTTGAAAATCCCCTGTGGGGGAATGCAAATGAAGAATACACCCACGGTATCTCGTGCCTGTCATAAGAGGCAACTGGAACGGGTGACTAAGGGATGATAGAAATGGAACCATGAGATTACTTGTGATTGGTACCATTCAGTGAGGAACACCATGGGTCGACATCGTGTGTGATTAGTACCATTATGTGAGGAACACCACGGGTCTCTGTGTTGCCTATGATTAGTACCATCATATGCATGCCACTCAAGTGGGGGATGCAAGCACATGGTATCATGGACTGATACAGATGTTGATTACCATAGAGAATCTGAAATATTTGTTCTGAATGAGTAAATTCATAATACCAGTATAGTTGGTATAGATGTTGATTCCCAAAGGGAATCTGAAATATTTGTCCTGAATGAGTAAATTTATAATACCAATATAAATGGTCCGTTATTGGACATTATAAATTTTCCAGCTAATTCATTCTTGGTTGCCAGCGTTTCGCCCTTGTGTGCTAGGGTGGGTTCATCAGTTGGTGCCTAGCACACCTACCAATACGCTGGCTAGTGCATACCGTGGAGGCCACTGCGTAGGCTAACTGGAGCCACCGGCAGTGCCAATGCACTAAGAGACTTTGTCTCATTACCAAAAATTGATGCCTGCTTGGCCATCAGATGATATAGATGTTGTTTCCCATAGAATATCTGAAATATTTGTCCTGAATGAGTAAATTTATAATACCAATATAAATGGTCCGTTATTGGACATTATAAATTTTCCAGCTAACCCATTCTTGGTTGCCAGCGTTTCGCCCTCGCGTGCTAGGGTAGGCTCATCAGTTGGTACCTAGCACACCTACCAATACGCTGGCTAGTTCATACCGTGGAGGCCACTGCGTAGGCTAACTGGAGCCACCGGCAGTGCCAATGCACTAAGAGACTTTGACTCATTACCAAAAATTGATGCCTGCTTGGCCATCAGATGATATAGATGTTGATTCCCATAGCGAATCTGAAATGTTTGTCCTGAATGAGTAAATTTATAATACTAATATAAATGGTCCGTTATTGGATATTATCTTAGTGCATTGGCACTGCCGGTGGCTCCAGTTAGCCTACGCAGTGGCCTTCACGGTATGCACTATCCAGCGTATTGGTAGGTGTGCTAGGTACCAACTGATGAGCCCACCCTAGCACACGAGGGCGAAATGCTGGCAACCAAGAATGAGTTAGCTGGAAAATTTTTAATTTCCAATAACGGACCATTTATATTGGTATTATAAATTTACTCATTCAGGACAAATATTTCAGATTCCCTATGGGAATCAACATCTATATCATCTGATGGCCAAGCAGGCATCAATTTTTGGTAATGAGACAAAGTCTCTTAGTGCATTGGCACTGCTGGTGGCTCCAGTTAGCCTACGCAGTGGCCTCCACACTATGCACTAGCCAGCGTATTGGTAGGTATGCTAGGTACCAACTGATGAGCCCACCCTAGCACACGAGGGCGAATTGCTGGCAACCAAGAATGAGTTAGCTGGAAAATTTATAATTTCCAATAACGGACTTTTTATATTGGTTTTATAAATTTACTCATTCAGGACAAATATTTCAGATTCCGTATGGGAATCAACATCTATATCATCTGATGGCCAAGCAGGCATCAATTTTTGGTAATGAGACAAAGTCTCTTAGTGCATTGACACTGCCGGTGGCTCCAGTTAGCCTACGCAGTGGCCGCCACGGTATGCACTAGCCAGCGTATTGGTAGGTGTGCTAGGTACCAAGTGATGATCCCACCCTAGCACACGATGGCGAAACGCTGGCAACCAAGTATGAGTTAGCTGGAAAATTTATAATGTCCAATAACGGACTATTTATATTGGTAGTATAGTTGGTATCATGGACTAGCGTCCGTGTGGTGGGTCTGCCATGCACTACGCTGAATTGTGTTGGTTTCCCTGTATTTAGGATGGGTCTGCATTTTGTATGAGTAGTACCACTATGTGAGCAACACTATGAGTGTATGTGGCTTATGTTAGGAACACTGGGAATGCCAGCATGCATATTGAGTCCCTCTAAATGAAGATCACTATGGGTCTGTGTTGCTTGTGAGTAGTACCCTTATGTGAGGAACAGCATGGCCTGTGAGTGACGCTGTGATATGTTATATATCATGGCTCTACATTAACGTAATTTTTACCACCATGCAAGGAACACCATGATTCCACGTTACCTTGATTTGTACCACTATTGAGGAACACCTTGGTTCTGGTTTACCAGTGATTCTACAATTATGAGGGCCTATGGTGTGAATTTTGGACCTCTTTGGACAACAAGAATCATACCGATATGAGGCACTGTGAATTGGATCCACTGATTGTTTTGGATCATGGTAATTTTTCATCATCATTCGTTTTAGATTTTAGTCGGTGGATAGTTTTACATGTTAGTCAGTGGATACATTTTGGAGTTTCACTTGTCTTTACATTTCATTGCACCTCGTGCCATTATGGGCCAATGACCTAACTGTTAGACCCATTTAAAGAAAATCATCATCATCATCATCATAATCATCAAATTTTGGAAAGTACTTTTTTGGGTGTTTCATTGTGTTCTTTTAATGCATGACACATGTGGGTACTAGGCTGGTATTCCTGTACATTGTAGGATGTTGCCGTCGATGACCATCAGGTGAGTGGTCATGGCATTGTTAGTGTCTTTCACCATTAATGGAAGTGGTGGCTAGTTGTTGATATCAGGACATCTTCATGCTGTTTTCCCAGCTATATTTTAAAGTTTGGTTACTTAATACATACTAACTCCGGTGTCAAAGTAACTGAGTCTGCCCCATACTGTACATATAGAGCAGTATTCACTATTCACCTCAGCGACCCTGAAAACTGTGGATTCGACACTATTTTAGAATATTTTTATACCTAACCCCCCTAACACCCACCCCTAAGGGGGCTAGAGATGGCTTACCCCACAGTGCTTGTCTCCAAATAGGAGGTAAGAGTTCAAAGTTTGATTGAAATTACTCCAGTGGTTTAGGAGGAGATGTGTCATTTACACACATACATACATTTTTATATATAATAAAATTTTTGTTGTGTAATGATGCCAGTCATATAAGGAGGCTTTGAATATCTATTGTTATTGTGTAATGATGGCTGCTTCTAGAGGGATGCTTTGAATATCTATTGTCATTGTGTAATGATGGCTGCTTCTACAGGGAGGCTATAAATATCTATCGTTATTTTGTAATAGTGGGTGGTTGTTCATAGAGGGAGGCTTTAAACATCTATTGTTATTGTGTAATGATGGTTGCTTCTAGAGGGAGGCTTTGAATATCTATTGTCATTGTGTAATGATGGCTGCTTCTAGAGGGAGGCTTTAAATATCTATTGTTATTTTGTAATAGTGGGTGGTTGTTCATAGAGGGGGGCTTTGAATATCTATTATTATTGTGTAATGATGACCAGTCATATAGGGAGGCTTGAATATCTATTGTTATTTTGTAATGATGGCTGCTTTTAAACTGAGGCCTATATTTCGTCTTCCATTTTAAGATATATGTGTCTGAAGATAGTTCCTAATATATTGACTTTTCTGCAGGAAGAATTTGAACATGAGTTAGCAGTGACGTGTTTAAAAGAAGAAACTGAACCAGTGTTTGCAGAACTGAGCCCATCACAGCTAAACAGGTTTCAGTTAATCTATAAATTTGATAGACAATTGTGAGAAAACCGCTAAACAGATTTTGAACATTCACCCCTCATTTTTTTACCAGTTTTCTTACCCAGTGTTCATATTTTCTTCAAGTAGTTCTGCTAGGTACTGTATGGTGGCTGGTATTGTCCTCAGGCCCTCCACTACATTGCTGCTAGCAGTACATCTGGAGAATTGCCAGTTTAGTATGTTTGTGTGCTGTTGTGATGATAGCATGAAGATACTATAAGCTGTTTGAAGTGGTGGTGGTGTTTTGAAGTGAAGGTTACTTTTCCGGTATAAGAATTAATATCTGTTGTGTGCTGACAGTGTGCTGATATATGTGCTTTGTGACATCTCCATAGAAGGGATTCATCTGATAGAAATTTAGTCCAGGATTTCAGCATATACACCAACTGCAAGCCTGCCCAGGTAGCTTAGAACCTTGAGTTCTTTCAGTTGCTACACAAGTCACTCATATTTTCTTACCTTTTGCTCCAAAATATATAACAGATTTTAACTTTCCTTAGTGAGGTTTAGATTGATGAATTCAGCTTACTGCAGTTCTATTGATGAAATGCTTAATGACAGTTAACTACACTCCAAACCTTTATTATTTAAAAAGGGTGATGACTTCTGATTAAGTGAAACCTAAAGTTACTCTGTAGAGTCTCTCATTCATAAATCCAAGGGACATCATCAATTAAAGCATTGCATACAAAGTCAAGTTATTTTCTGTTGAAAGAAATGTCTAAAATTTTCTTCATTTATTTCAGAGGAGTTGGTCATTTATCAAGTTATTCCATTCCAAAATTCCTCCTTTTACAAACAAGTATTTATACTAGTTTCCTCTCGAATTCCAACTTTATATTCATATTTTGATCTTCCCAGCATTTAAAAACTCTACTCAAACTTATTCATCTACAAATGTTACTCCAAACCATCTCTCCAATGGCAGCTCAGAAGAGTCCGCTTAGTTGAGCTGCTATCCTCCTTACTCCCAAGTCATTTCAGCCCAACATTTTCCACATTTCCATATCACTACTCCTTCGTCCAAAATCACAGAAAATAATTGTGCTGCTTTCTAAACTTTATTTACAAGCCAGTTTATGGTTGTTTATAACTTAGTTAATATAAAGCTACAGGACCGGGCGAGTTGGCCGTGCGGTTAGAGCCGCGCAGCTGTGAGCTCGCATCCGGGAGATAGGGGGTTCAAATCCCACTGTCAGCAGCCTTGAAGATGGTTTTCCTTGGTTTCCCATTTTCACACCAGGCAAATGCTGGGGCTGTACCTTAATTAAGGGCACAGCTGCTTCCTTCCCATTCCTTGGCCTTTCCTGTCCCATCGTCGCCATAAGACCTATCTGTGTCGGTGCGACGTACAGCAAATAGAAAAAAATAACTTGAACACACCAGGCGAGTTGGCTGTGCAGTTAAGGGTGCACGGCTGTGAGTTTGCAGCTGGTGTATAGTGGGTTCGGAACCCGCTGTCAGCAGCCCTGAAGGTGGTTTTCCGTGGTTTCCCATTTTCACACCAGGAAAATGCTGGAGCTGTACCTTAATTATGGCCACAGCCGCTTCCGTCCAACTTGTAGACCTTTCCTATCCCATCGTCCCTGTAAGACCTATCTGTGTTGGTGCGACGTAAAGCCACTGGCAAAAAAGGACTTGAACATAAATGTTGTGAACTTCACAAATCAGTATTCTTCAAGTCCTCAGACTCTGTAGAGTCAAGGTACAGTCGAACGACTGACCATTTGTAGACTGAACTTAGATGTGGTAGGACATGGAGAGCTTCATTGTGCATCAGTATCCTCTCTGGGAACTCAGGTTAGCAAGCACATGGCAGGTCAAGTCATCATTTATATAAAGACTAGCAAATGTACCCATTCTTCTCTATGGTATTCTACATTGTGTGCGGACATAGAAGTACATTACTGTACACACAGTGAATAAGATGTTTTTAAATTGCAGGTCTCTAGCATTATCCAAGAAAAATCATGGGGCGTTCCCATACGTTGTTTCCATTGTAAAGTGCGAGTTGCAGAGTTGTGATGATAATGTCTGGCTGGCTTGCCTATTGCCATTCACGATCGAGTTGGGAAGTTTTCATTATAATAAAAGGCCCCCTTTTCTACTGTGCAGTCACAATCGACTTGGGGAGTTCTCGTTACAATGGCAAGTTCCTTTTCCTACTTCCAGACACAATTGGGTAGGGGAGTTTTGAAGAAAATAGCATGCTCATTTGCTTTCTGCCAGTTACTCTATAGTTGGAGAAGGACACCAGTCCTACTGCCAGTCAAAGTCGATGGGGGGAGTATTGATTACAATAACAGAAGTCCTCCTGCTGACAGTCACCAATGATTTGTAAAGTATTAATTATAATAGCAGGACACCCCTTCTAGATTGTTACAAATCGACTTCAATGAATATATATAGATCGACATATGAAAGTATATGTAAGTTTACTCATTTACAGGGTAATTAAGACACCTCCTTTAGCGGTCTAAATGGCTGATCTATGACATTTTATCCTATCTCTTCTATTTATGGGCTAGAGTGAATTAGAAACTTTGAATGAGGGGAAATTTGGGGAAAGTTTCCACACACTGCATTACCTTTTGGATACTTATGTGACAGCTAGAAGCATAGAATTTGTCTCTACATATGGCTACTGGTTAGGCCAATGTTCATGCTGTATTTGATGATTATTTCTTTCGTTTAAGTGTGCCAAACTATGAAATATATGTGTAAGAACTGTCAAGATTATGTACAATCGAGAAACACAGCCAAATGTATGGCACAATGGATAGAGATACGACAAAAAGTCATAGGACCAAAGTTGTAGATCCCTCCAAATTAAACCAAGATTGTGCCTTCCGTTTTGTGATATGACTTACCGTTTAGCCATCAAATAAATTGAAATGAAGGTCTGTACCATCATTAAAATTGCCTCCACATTTCAATATTTTCCAGGGGTAAAAAGTGAAAAATTTAAATATATTTGAATTTTTCTGTCTATAATTTTGTCTTCTAGCTCGTGTGGCAGATTGTGCTGCCATTTTGATTTTGGCCAGAGGGCTAAAAGTGAGTACTTTGGGGAAACAAAAGCTAAAGCATATGCAGATGGTTGTTACTATTACAGCTGAAACGGATAACTGTACAAAAATTTCACCAAAATAGTGAATGTACAGAAACAGAGTCATTACGATTTTATTTATATAGATAAGTATAATAATGAAAATACTTCTAGCCCTATTTCACTACTTTTCAAGGCTCCTCCCCAAGTAGATTTTCCAGAAACAGAGAAGTACATGTTTCTTTATTGTTAAACGCAAATACCATTTTTCACTTCTGTAACATCCCCAGTTTTTGAGATATCAGTATCTTAAAAATAATTCAACCTCACTTTTTCATTTTACCCCATTAAGTGATTTTTCCTGGATAAAGTATGTGTTTCTTTATTTTTAAAAAGGATTAATAATGCCAATTTTCATGGCTGTAACTTAACGATTTTCAGATCTACTGTAGAAATTTTCATTTTAAAAATTCACCCTGTTTTTCACTTCCCACTAAGTGGATTTTCCAAAAAGAAATTATGCATGTTTGCTTACTTTTACAGAAGATTCCAAATACTAATTTTCACGTCTGTAGAATTTTATATTATTTTAGTTGTACTTTTTAAAAATTCACCACATTTTCACTCCTGTTCAGTCCCCCATTATGTGGATTTTCCAAAAACAAAAAAATGTTTGTTTCTTTTTTTTCAAGAAGATTCCAAATACCAGTTTTTATGCCTGTACCGTCTTTGGTTTTTGAGATATAGCCTAAGCTTCCTCATAAAACATATTCAACCCCTTTTTCACCATTTTTCACCCCCACTTAAGGGAATTTTCTGAAAATAAAAAATACATGTTTGTTTATTTTTAAAGTAGATTCCAAATACTTCTAGCCCTATTTCACTACTTTTCAAGGCCCGTCCCCAAGTGGATTTTCCAGAAACAAAGAAATACATGTTTCTGCAATGTCTTGTGATATAGATATAGATGTACTCATTTAACCCTGCTGTTCTGTTCACTTTTACTTGTCGAATATACTGTTCGGGTCAGTACGACCCTACTTATCAAAATGGTGTAGAAAACTTGTACAAACATACATTTTTGTACAGTTGTTGTTGTTCTATTCCAATACCTTGTTGGTATTAATAATAATAAGAATAGTAATAGTAATAATAATAATAATAATAATAATAATAATAATAATAATAATCTTACACGAAACGTTATTAAGGAACATTTTTTATTTAAATATTCCCATAAATTGAAAATAACAGACAGTTTTCAAAACAACCATCTTAGAAAAGACCACAGTTAATTTCTCACTTTTCTTCTTACTTAGAGGACGGTTGCCTAGTTGTACTTCCTCTTAAAACAATAATCATCATCACCACCACCACCACCACCACCACATTTCTCCTTACTGATTGCAGTTTCGAGACAAGTAGGTGGCATATGTTTTACAAATGTATTTACTGCATTTGTTTTGTTGTCATTGCTTACAGCATTCACGTTTCGTACATTTTCTTGTTGCTGAATCCAATACACCAGCCACATCTTTAGGGTTTTAGATACTTGTGACCATTCTCAAAGAATCTTCTGTTCTTGAAAAATGCGTTCTTGATACCATGTGTTCTCTTATCAGTGGCTTTCTGAGTTCCTCCAAGAATATTCTCCTTCTAGTCAATGTGCTTGCATTCTAATTAGGATCCTCAAGACGTATGCATTTTAAGCAGAAATATCAAAAATATTGTAGAAAACTATCTTTTTGTCTACCTATCGGTTTTTCGTTTGCATCCATATGTACATGAGAGCTGATCAAGCATGTCTACAGCCCAAAATCCTTTTTGGCTTCTTATCAGCCTTGTCACTGATTTCCTCAACTGGTGGAGAGTGCTCATACGTACAAGATTCTTACTTCTCTTAGGAATATAACTGACCACAGTTGTAACAATTGTGAAATAAAATGAAGGGCTATGTACCTCCTTGTTGGTCATTTTATGTGGAAGTTCCAGCTTATTTTTCCGTATAGTTCCCAAAATGGTCCATTTCTTTTGCAGAAGTATCTGTTCCAAATGGTATGATGCAAACAAGTTGTCACGCATGATATTATGTCCACGTAACTCAGAAGTGAGATCAGATAATACCCTCATTCCCTGATTTCTTTCTCGTGCCAATCCGATTACCACTAACTCCAGGATTACTCTTTTCGAAGCTGGTAGGTGGACATGTTGTGGTGGTGGATGCGATTGCCAATTTATATTCCCACTTTTAGAAAGAAAAGTCTCTACACTATTTTGTACAGGCTGTCATCAGAACACACTCTTTCAGAAGAATTACTGACATGATCTTCGAGCTCAGAAAGTGATTCATCTGCCTAGGCACATGCTAATTCTTCCAACTCATCATCAGTCAATGGTCTAATCGCTATGGTGTCACAATTCAATCTGAGCAAAAACAAAGCATTCAGATTGTTGATAGCTGCTAATTAGGATTTCCTACGAAAAGTAAGAAATAAGACTATTGCTTTAAATACATGGCGGCTTAGTTGATTGTCGAGAGTAAGTTCGAATGATAAAAATCACGATTCCCATAAAATATAACAAAAATAAAGTTCATTTCCATTTTTAAAAATAAAACCGAATTACAGTAATCATATTTTTTGTCGGGTCACAAGTTAACCATTGCTGTTTATGCCCAAACTACTTAAACTATTTTTAAACATTTTTAAACACGTGCTGTTCTTCTATTTTCAGACAAAGTAACCAAGTTTCATAAACATATATTGGTATTTAAAATACGAAAAACGCCATGTATATTCATTTCAGGTCATATAGACCCGAACAGAACAGCAGGGTTAAACACCCCCTTAGAGATGGATTATCCAAATATCCTCCCTTAGTAAGCACCAACACTGTAATATAAATATATCCCCAAAATGTCATTTCTATATATTGTGTAGTTTGGCTGGGCATTGATTACAGTCAGTCGGACTTAGCCAACAATGACAGGACAGTGTAGGAAAAAGGAAGAACTGAAAGAGAAATTTAGAGTTTATTCTTGACCTTTCAATTTCCTCTTTTTTTCTGTCTCTTCTGGTGCTGTCCTATCATTATGTTTTTCCTACTATGTGCTCTTCTTCTTGTTCCCATTGTTCTATATATTTAGATTTGATTTGACACTTGTTTGTTCCTATCATTCTTATATTTTTACATCTTGGAAGATAGTGATATTTCTAATGTGGAATAATGAAATTTAACATGTATCTCCTGTGTATTTATATTATTTATTCTTGTTTCCTTTTCACTTTTCTTGTGTGATTTCCCGTATTTATAGCCTGCTGAAGATGGTAAGGATGAGATAAAAATAGAAGAAAGTACAGTTGCACAACTGGTCCCATGTTTCAAGGAAGAAAACAAGTAAGTAGCCCTAATCCTACACAATATGGAATGTGTTCACTAGCTTCCTCTTTGGACCAGTATTTTCACCAACCAGATCCCATCATCATGTGTTTAGACGCGACTGGGGTAGTTGGACTTGCATAGGGTGGATTAACACTTCATGTGTTACTCAGAAGTAGATGCCCAACAGAGATTAAGTAGGCTTAAAGGAAAATGTAACATGTAGCCAGCACATTGCCAGGCTCAGAATGATTGTTTGATACACTACGTATCTAATCTAAATTTGAACACACTATGTGATCAAAAGTATCCGGACACTCCCAAAAACATACGGTTTTCATCTTAGGTGCATTGTGCTGCCACCTGCTGCCAGGTACTCCATAGCAGCGACCTCAGTAGTCATTAGACATCGTGAGAGAGCAGAATGGGGCGCTCCACGGAACTCACGGACTTCGAACCTGGTCAGGTGATTGGGTGTCACTTGTGTCAGAAGTCTGTACGGGAGATTTCCACACTCCTAAATATCCCTAGGTTCACTGTTTCTGAAATGATAGTGAAGTGGAAACGTGAAGGGACACGTACTGCATGAAAGCGTACAGGCCGACCTCGTCTGTTGACTGACAGAGACCGCCGACAGTTGAAGATTGTCGTCAAGTGTAATAGGCAGACATCTATCCAGACCATCACAAAGGAATTCCAAACTGCATCAGGATCCACTTCAAGTACTATGACAGTTAGGCGGGAGGTGAGAAAACTTGGATTTCATGGCCGAGCGGCTGCCCATAAGCCAAACATCACGAAGGTCAATGCCAAACGACGCCTCGCTTGGTGTAAGGAGCATAAACACTGGACGATTGAACAGTGGAAAAACGTTGTGTGGAGTGACAAATCATGGTACACAATGTGGTGATCCGATGGCAGGTGAACATCATCTGCCAGCATGTGTAATGCCAACAGTAAAATTCGGAGGCGGTGGTGTTATGCTGTGGTCATGCTTTTCATGGAGGGGCTTGCACCCCTTAATGTTTTGTGTGGCACTATCACAGCATAGGCTTACTTTGACGTTTTAAGCACCATCTTGCCTCCCACTGTTGAAGAGCACTTCGGGGATGGCGATTACATCGTTCAACACGATCAAGCACCTGTTTATAATGCACGGGCTGTGGCAGAGTGGTTACATGACAATAACATCCCTGTACTGGACTGGCTTGCACAGAGTCCCAACCTGAATCCTACAGAACACCTTTGAGATGTTTTGGAGCGCCGACTTCATGTCAGGCCTTACCGACGGACATCGCTACCTCTCCTCAGTGCAGTGCTCCTTGAAGAATGGGCTGCCTTTCCCCAAGCTACCTTCCAGCACCTGATTGAACGTATGCCTGCGAGAGTGTAAGCTGTCATCAGGGCTAAAGGTGGGGCAACACCATATTGAATTCCAGCATTACCGATGGAGGGCGCCACGAATTTGTACATCATGTTTAGCCAGGTGTCCGGATACTTTTGATCACATAGTGTATCTGCAATATAAGGTCATATTGAGTGAAATGTTCAGTAACTTACGAATAACTCAATCTATTTCTGGATATAATTTTGTTGAAGAGCTCTGTGGAAATATGTTCCAAAGTTAGTTTGTTTATGATACTTTTCAGCAACAATAAAAATGTGATAACTAATCATACAGAACAGTAGCATATTGCTTCATTAATCAATACAGGAAATTTTGCTGCATTATGATGTCATTAACAGGAAACATAAGCAATGATGTGAACCATTATTCTAAAACATCCATTAACGTACATGCTGATACATATCTTATTACTTGTAAACATGAAGCACATTAGAGTCCTTCTAATCCAAACAACACTTATCCAAAACTTTAGATACTCTGAACTGAATCTGTGATAGAGGGAAAAAAATATTAAAATTACTCTTGCAATGTAGAGGAAGTATATTATCACAGCACTTAAACTTAAAATCATTACATTATTATACTGTATGAACTTGTATTTTTAATGCACTTTTTAACATAACTTTCCTCTTAATTGTATAACTTTAAAATGTATATTAAGACAGTATCATTCACTTAACTAGAAAAATGAATAAACTTCTTTTGACATCAGGAATTAAACCTGCTAGATGATGCTATATTGCACCAGCATCGCATAATCATCAAGTCAGTCAGCAGGTAGGAATGTGTTGTTCTATGTGGCATAATTCCATTTCAAGAACATTTGCAACATCAGAATGTGACATGAGATCCTGTATCTTCAGAATTGCCATCAGGTTGATCATGGACCATGGAGACAGTCTTTGTCTCTGAGGTCTTGTTGACCTGATGTCAACTGGTATCCAATCTTAAAAGGAATTTTCACTTGCATCTTTGAATTGCAGGATTTTTGAATAGGATATCATCATTGTTTGATGTTTGAATGGGTGGAGTTTCTTCAAACACAGTTACTTTTTTAATAAAGGTTTACTACAATTCTTCCAAGTCTCATATACCCAGTGATAATATAGTTCATTGTTGTTTTTTAATTTGTTGTAAGATAGAACTGAGTATCCCTGTTTCAAAACTAATCATCTAACAGCTTACTAATTTTACAAGAGAGTTGAAAAACTGTTCCAAGGTGTACGCAAGATACAGTGGTCAAACATTTAGAGTAGTGTGATTCCTTGTCATTCCAAGTAACTGTCAACTTAATTAAAGCTGTAGAAATAGGTTACATTTGCAAATGAAATAAGAAAGGAATGTGTTAGTTGAAACAGCAGTACGGACATACTGAAATCACATTTATTATACACTGCTTTTGTATTATAAAGCACAGTCTTGATATTTGTTGACATTAGTAGGGAGAAAAAGCCGGAGCTGGCGCAGGCGCTGATGCGCAAGATGGCGGCTATACATGGGCTCTTATGGGACTAACTCCTGGGAGCTGGCGCAGGGCTACTGCGCAAGATCGCCGCCACATGCAATCCACCTCTTGCTACGCGCTATATCCTCCGACGACTTCAGACAATAGGATGCCGTTATCTTATGGAATACTGTTGAAAGTGGCTACTGAAAGGGGCACCTGACATGAGGTGGTGGTGGTAATTATTGTTTTTAGAAGAAGAACAACTAGGCAACCATCCTCTAGATAGTACTAATCAGTCGGAAAAATGGAAGGGATCCGACACTTCGAAAAATGAAGATGTTGGCCATAGGAAGACAAGGGCCATGAATGGCATGAAATTGAAAAACTCCCTAGCCCTCGCAAACCTAATAGCTTCGGGGTCAGAAAAGAACAAGAGTTGACGAAGGGAGGTCGGATAGGATAGATGAAAGTGAGAAGTATGGCACAAATAAGTGGAAGCAATGCCAGGACCCAGCTAAGGGCCCCATGGTCACCAACCCATGCTCCAGAGTTCAGAGCCCCTGGGGCCCCTTTTAGTCACCTCTTATGACAGGCAGGGGATACCGTGGGTGTTATTCTACTGCACCCACCCACATGGAGAGCATGGATTATCGAACTTGGGGATCTTTAGCTGAGTCTAGTCATGTTGTGTTCTAAGCTGTCATCTAACCTCCTTGGCCAACTCTTATAGGGCTCACTTCATTCCGAGGTGGTGGAGGGTCGAGCAGAGTAAAGTTCCTCCAGGGGCCTTAGGTAGGAGCTGAGCAACCTGTGTTGTTGTCGTGTCTGCATTGGCAAACTCCGGGGTCTTTAGCTGGGTCTAGGCATGTTGTGTGCTAAGCTCTCGTCTATCTAACCTCCTTGGCCAACTCTTGTAGGGAACACTTTATGCCGAGGTGGTGGGTTGAGCAGAGTAAAGCTCCTCCAGGGGCCTTAGGTAGGAGCCGAGCAACCAGTGTTGTTGTATCTGCATTGGCAAACTCGGGGGTCATTAGCTGAGTCTAGGCATGTTGTGTGCTAAGCTGTTCTCTACCTAACCGCCCTTAGCCAATTCTTTATTCCGAGGTGGTAGGGTCGAGCAGAGTAAAGTTCCTCTAGGGACAGCCCTTACCCCAAGTAGAGGCCTACAAAACCTGTTCTGGATGAATTTTAAGAGGAATAACTTGAAGAAGGTGAGGATATGGTGTCCCTCATCCTTTCTGAACCGGGCTTGGAACTGGCTTGGCAGCGGATTTAGCACCCTAGGTATGATTAAGTATCTAGAACTGAGATTTTAAGGAGTTGGAAATTTTATAGGGCTTTGCAACATTGTAGCTACTCGATCCACCACTACACACAGCTTAAACCTTCACGACTTGTTGATTGATTTAGAAGGTTATCCGACATGTTTAAAGCCTGTTCTGGATGAATTTTAAGAGTAAAAACTATAAGATCACCTTGATAGGGAGCAGGACAGTATGGATGGGGAGACCATTGCATTGTGTTCCTGTTAAGTGAATACTGCAAGAAGAAGACTATCTTCTATTGTTTTGGACAGCCGTCCTTTTAAACTTAGTTTTAAATTTGAAATTTAAAAAGAGACACCAATGTTATGGACATACAGTAATTTGCTTAGTATGACTGATCTACCACCAGTTTAATGAACTTCATTTATTTAAATTACACTCTGTATTTACACAAACTGTGTATTAACTTGGCTATTTTACAAAATCATCTTGCTATGGAAGGAATCAAAATAAATCTGCAGCTTACAAGAAAGGCTTTCTGGAACAATAGAGGATAGACTTTATCTTGCATTTTTTATATAACAGGAACACAATGTAATGGTCTCCCCCGTCCTTCATGTGCTGCTCCCTGTCAAGGTGTTCTTGTACTGACCATGAGAGTGGTCTCACCTTTTTCCTCTTGAAAATCCCTTCCATTATGATAATGTGGTCACTGATCATCGCAACGACCTTTTCATCTTATGTAACATCAGTTTTCTCTTACACTGCTTCACACTCTCTACATTGAGACTTCTGTAAATATATTATCCCTAGCAAATGTACCCGTGCTTCGCTACGGTAAACTACATTGTATTCGGGTATTGAAGTAAATTACTGTACATGCAGTGAATAACATTTTTAAAATTCCATGTCTCTTAGTGTTATTTGAGAAGCAGCCTAGGGAGGTCCATATATGTTGTTCACAATATAAAGTGAGAATTGTGGAGTTGTGATGATAATGGCAGGTCCACTTGCCTAGTGCCATTCACAATCAAAATGGGAATTTTCACTATAATGACTGGCCCCATTGCCTAATGCATGGTCACAATTGATTTAGGGAGTTTTCTTTGCAATGGCAGGCCCCATTTCCTACTTCCAGACAGATAACAGTTGAAGAATTATAATGGAAGGTATCTTCTCCACTGCCACTCAAAATTGAGTTGTACTGTTATCATTATAATCACAGGCTCCTTTTTCTAATGCTAGTCAGCTTACTGCCAGTCACACCGAGTTGGTGAATTTCCATTATAATAGCAGGCCACTATGCCTAACGTCAGTCACATTTTAGATGGGTGAATTTGTTTATAATGGCGGGCACCCTTGCCTACTGCCAAACATATTCAGGTAAAGGAGTTCCGAAGAAAAATTCCATGCTCCCTACCCTTCTGCAAGTCAAATCGAGAAGGAAATTATTCATTACAATGGTACACAGGAGTTGGAGAAGGACTCCCAGTGGGTAGTTCTGATTACAATAGCAGCTGACAGTCATTAACAGGTATTAGTTACAATGGCACGCACACTCTTTCTAGATCGCTACAAATTGACTTCAGTGATTAAATATAGATCGATATAAGAAAGTATATGCATGTTTACCTCCATTTAAAATTTAACTGCTGGTAAACGGTACACCATATCAGCAACCGGATCCTGAAGTCATCAGCTTCTCTGGTACCAAGTTTTAAAGTGCATGGAAATGCCTCATTAATTCACGTATATTTTCATTTTCTCATATATATATATATATATACAGTACAGAGTATATAGATCGTTCCAAAGTGACTTCCATTTATTAATATTATATTTTACCCCCCTCTTGAGGGATTCTAGGGGCGTCTTGACCCCACAGTATTTTTTCCAGATAGTAGGTACCGTAGTATATAATATTTATACGTCCCCCACCCCAAAGGGGGCTGAAGTTGGACTTTACACGTAACACTGTGCAGGTTAAAATAGAACGAAAGTTGACCAAGGGAGGTCGAAAAGGATAGATGAAGGTGAGAAGCCTAGCACAAGGATACGGAAGCAATGCCAGGACTCAGCTAAGGCCTCACGGTTGCCAACCCACACTCCCTACTTAACAGCCTCTGAGGTTGCTTCTAGTCACCTCTCATGACATGGAGGGAATACCGTGGTTGTTGTCATGATAGCACTCAAACCCAACTGTGACTGACAGTAGTAAAGAAAACATGCCATTATAGTGAAAACATCTTCCATATTTCCATTTATAGTCTATTTGGGGAAGTTTTATGAGTTCACAGGTGGCCTTGGCTGTTAGCATTCAAGAACACGATTGAATGTTTCCGTTTTAATGCCAGGCCACCGTGCGTACTTCCAGTCGCTGTTGAGTTGGAGAGTTCCCAATTACGATGGGAGATCTTGTTTCCGTTTTTCCAATGATAATCTGTTGGGGAGTTCTAATTATAATGGGAGGCACACTTGACTACCAACTGTATTAGTCCAATTGGGGAGTTTGAGTACAAGTCAGTCGAGTTGGGAGTTTTAATTATAATGGGAGTTCCGCTTACTTGGTGCCAGTCACAGTCGAGGTGGAGGTTTCCCGTTATTATGGTAGATCATTTTTGCTATTCCCAGTCAGAATAGAGTTGGAAAGCTTTGGTTAGAGAAGAAGGCCCTGTTGTCTCTTGTTAGCAGAATGTATTTAGGGTTTTTCATTATAATGACAGGCCCACTCATGGACAGGTGGTCACAATCGAATTGGAAGGTTCCCATTATCATTATAGGTCGTTTTATCTATCCCCAGTCACTGTTGATTTGCGAAGTTTTCATTGAAATGACAGTGCCGCAGGTCTACCGCCAGTTAATATCAATCTGGGGACTTTTCATTAAAATTTCAAGCCTTGCTACTGCCAAACCCAGTCAATTTGGGGGTTCCTATGATAACAGCAGATCTTCTTTCCTATTTTCGGTTATCGTTGACTTTCAGTGTTTTGATTATATTGGCAGTCCCCCGTGCATATTGGCAGTCACAACGAAGTTGGACAGTTTTCATTGTAATATTATTGCAGTTTGTCTACTGCCATAAACATTGGAGTTGAGGAGTTAAAATTATTTGACAGGCCGCTTTGCCTACTGCCAGTAACAATCAACATGGGGTTGTTTCATTACAATGGCAGGTCCTCTTGCCTGTTGCCAATCACAGTTGAGGTGGAAGGTTCCCATTATTATGACAGGTCATCTTTCCTACCACCACAGACAGTAGATTTGAACAGCTTTAATTATAATGACAGGCATACTTTCTCTTATTGCTAGTCACAACGGACTTGCACAGGTTTCAATTTCATGGCTGGCCCACTTGCCTATCGGTAGCCACAGCCCTCTTTCCTATATTCATTGTAGTTGGCAAGTTTCGATTATAATGTAGTCCCACTTGCTTCCTGCAAGTCACAATCTAGTTGAGGTGTTTTAATTATAAAGGCAGTTCCCCTTGCCTACTGTGAGTCACAATCGAGTTGAGGAGTTTTAATTATAGTGGCAGTTCCTCTTGCCTACTACCAGTCACAATCAAAATGGGAAGTTTTCATCATCATTGCTGGTAGAGTTTACCAGTACTAGTCACAGTCGACTTCATAGTTGGTATTATAATGGCTTATCTCCTTTCCTATTTCTAGTCATGGTTGAATTGGGAAGGTTTCTTTAGCAGGCCCCCTTACCTACTGCAATTCACAATCGAGTTGAGGAGTTTTAATTATAATAGCAGTGCCCCTTGCCTACCGCCAGAGTCAATCAAGTTGGGGAGTTTTCATTTTAAGGGCAGACACCCTTGTCTACATCCAGTCACAGTCAATTTGGAGAATTCCCATTTTAACTTTAATTCTTCTTCCCTATTCCCAATCAGTGTCAATTTGGTCAGTTTCCATTATGATGGTATGCCCCCATTTCTACTTCCAGACAATAGTTTGCGAGGAAAAGTTAAGTAACGCTGATGATCTTCCCATAATTCGGAGTCTGTTTGTTTATGGGATCAATTTCATATTTCATCAGTACACGTACTGAAGCGAAGGAAGAACAGAGTCATTGAAGAACCTCTTGATAAACAATATTTCATGTTTTATTTTCGGGTGCACATAAAAACAGGGACTTGCTGCTGTTGAGTCGGGAACATGCGACATACAGTTACCCGTGGGGAAAGCAGGGTGATCTAAGGTCATGTCTAGCAATACTCAACATCTGGCCTTGGGATTTATTAATAGTCGTCGCAAAGCAGAGGCTGACTGGAAACTGCAGACGCTTGAACTCAAACGGGTAGTTGGTTCGGATTAATGGTTTCCGCGGGATAAGAACTGACTGTCCTTCACCGCATCCAGTCATGATAGTTGCCTCTATCACATGTTTGTGGAGGGCGTTTACCTGAAGTCTTGTCCCATTGCACAAATTAGGTGGGCTGAGATTGCGCATGAGTATGATTGGTGCGCCGATCTTTAAGGTAATTTTGTGCTATGGAAGCCCTGTAGCTGTTACAGACTTGATTGACAGATGTATAAACTGTCTCTTCACTGTGGAACTTTGTGTGGATAGACGAATTAATGTACCAGCACGCTGCTTCTTCATTGCCTGGAGTTAAGATCGCTCTGCAGCAGAGCCATGAGCTGGGTTTGCTCCTAATATTTTCTACATCCGGGTACACCGATGAAATGAGAGTTTCAACATTAGAAAGCAACAAACAAAATTCATCAGAAAGAGTAATGATCCTGTTACTATCTTCCAGTGAGCAGTTCCCTATCGACAGCAATCTTAAGTAAATGGATGTATGTTTTCATCACCTCCTAGATGTACCCTCATATTCTGTGTCAGGGACAGTATTTTGATATTTGGCCAAAGTGATGATCTTCTTAATGAATCGTTCACTTCATCTGCTCTGCTCCCTCTTGGAACAACAGATAATGTTTAACAAAAATCCCCAGAAAAGAGGGTAGGGACACCTCCAAAGAAGTTATCACTGTTTTGGATGTCCTGCAGTGTTCAGTCAACTGCTTCAATTGCCTTTCTATGAGCCATAGTGCATTCATCCCAAATTATAAGACTGCAGTTTTGCAGAATGTTGGATATATTACTTTGTTTTGTGATGTTACATATTGGTGACTCTGTGCAGTCCAGATCTATAGGCACTTTGAACATCAAGTGAGCAGTTTTTCCACCAGGTAAAAGAGTGGCTGCAATCCCCGAAGAGGCTACTGCTACAGCAATCATACTATCCTCTCTGATCATAGACAACAGTAAGTTAATCAGGAATGTTTTTTCAATTCCTCCCAGAGCATCTGAGATAAACATTCTCTCATTTCTAACACAGTTGGGTATTTCTCCATATACTACAGTCTGCTCGTCTGTAAGTTTTGGTTCATTTAATAGGATAAAAGACCTTAACACTTCTTTATCATAATTTGTTTCCCTGAGATAGTCAGCATTTAACGTTTGTAAGATCTGAGGGGAAGGAAGGCTGTAAATATTCCAAGGCTGACCGCCAATCGATAGAACGTATTCTTCGAGGTCTTGAAGACATCTGTCTTCCACATGGGTGATCATTTCATCAGCAGTACCGTCGTTACAGCTGAAAAGTTGTCTTAAGAAACTTCTGCTAGGCTCTACTTATATTTGTTCCACAGATTCAATGGATCGGAGAGACTGCAAAAGACTAACAATATACCAAAGAACCGGCGAAGGTTTGCTGGGCTTTGTGAAACTATCGCCTCCCTCAGTGTCTCTACCCATTGAGAGTCATCCAGGAGTAGTCTATGGGCTTTGCAGGCACTCCAGTATGTAGGGTAAAGTATGCCATTGACGGTGTGAAGGTCAGTGAAGGAAGTTAGTTCCCTGACAGTGAACAGAAGCATGCATAAATAGAAGCACTCGGAATTGTTAGGATGGACTGCATACACTTGACTAATTATGTGCTGCTTTCTAATGCCCGAAAATGCCACCTCAGGTACTCCTTTCTTTCTTCCTACAAAGGTACCCTGCTGTTTGTTATACGTATAGTAAAAGGGAACGTCTTCATACAACAGTGTCTTAGCAAATCATCTGTCTGACATAAGTTGAAGAATGCTATTAAGTTGGTGTTATGTGGATTTTCTACTATGTCATGAGCTGTCATGATCCGTTTCTTCAGTAAACACAGTTCTTTGAAAATTTTGTAGCAAACACCTAAATGCGTTACAGGGGGATACCTTTCATGGATAGGAAATGAAGGAATTTGCCAAACTGCTTCTGAGCTGGATATCTACCTTCTGCTCTGATATTGGCACACTTCATCATTTTTGTCTTGCAAACCTAAGACTGCCTGATTGCTTCCTTTGTCGATGTACTTACAGATGTATTTGATGGACTTAACACTGCTTCAGTATTGAACATTGATGTGTGTTTTGAATACCGTATACAAAACAGGACAGTATGGCACTATCCATCTGTTATCCACTTTCATATCCTATCCATTTAGCATTAGGCATGCAGTGAAGCCACCGTAAGAAGGATTCCTGCGCTTGTAGGATGGGTACCCATCGCTACCTGTGACAGTTTCATTGGATATCGTTTTGAGCATCGTCCACCTTTCATACATGGTGAGCCTATGTTCAAAGATCCGCATGATCCATGGGCCATGTGACATTTAACTATGTTAAAAAGCTCTCGATCTTTATCAGGATCCGGAAATTCAGCACTAATGGCCTTATCAATGTCGACGGATCGTATCTTGTTCTCGTTCCATAATAATATGTGGGCTTGAGGCAAGCAATGCTTTTGCCATTCAGCTGAGTACATAAAACAAAGAGTTGGCCCAAATATTTGTTCTCTGGTTAGTAAGTCCATGAGAGATTTTAATTTCATGTGAAATACACGTGTAATAATGTCGTGACGATCATTCGCTGACTGACCATTATATACGGCATTACCAATTTCTTCCCATCTTGGATTAGTTGTACCGTATTTACTTGCGTATTAGACCTCTGTTTTTCCAATTTTACAGCCAAAAATAATAAAGGGGGGTCGAATATGTGATAACCTCAACATTTTGTGCAGCGAACACATGACTTCTAGATTATAAAGAGCTATAAATTGTACGTATAAACATTCTATACTATTATTTAACAAACTTAGAATGTATGTAACTTATACTGGCTATTTTCGTCGGAAGGCAGTGTTTCTAAATGTAAAAAGACTGGTGAACACGACTTTTAGGCCTACGGTACATATAAAAGTCTGTTTTAGTTACTCATCACGTCATTCGTTACATCTCATTAATTCCTCTGGTGAGGTTGACGTCAGAAATGGCATACGGCCGTGAAAACTTGCTCCGAAGATTCGTCTCACTTCATACTCGATCCCGTAAAAGAAAGGGATATGGGTATCGTGTTATCATATAATTAAATATTGATTCAAAAGAACTTAATGGCCAGTCATTTGTCTCTGTCAGTTCAGCAGTAGGCCTACCACACAGTAAACCTGATCACTGCTTTTATTTGAATTATTGTCTTGCGCCACCAACTTCCCTGCCTTGCTACTGGCGTGTCGGCATTCTAAGTGACGTCATCTTAACTGCTATATCTTGTCAGTCGCGTCAGCCATGCTTCATTCTCTTTGAGCCATCCACTGCAATCAAGAGCATACGAGGTCCCGTCTTTTTGAACCTTTTAAAAATAATTTTGTTCCCGACTATAGAGTCTAAACAGTGTAAATCTATTCCCAGTTGGTGTATATGTAGCAAAAGCCACTCCTTCCGAATAAAGCCATACTGTAGAAGGCATGCTAAACCATCAGCTGATAACTAGCGTATGTTAGCAGTTGTACTTCCGAATGTAATACATAGTAACTGGAAACATTCTTTTGATAACTGCGGCTGTTGAAACACAGGCCCTTATTTTTGAGTATATTTCATGCTTGCTCTCTACATTTATCACATCAGGATTTGCGTAAACAGCTGTCCATGAGATAAGACAGACCACATTAGGGGTGGCAGACTATCGATAGTAATCGCCATCGATATTTTCCGATATTATGAGCTCTACTATCGCTAGTAATCGATAATTTTCAAAAAGTGGAACGAATCATATCATTATGCCCGAAAATAGAAAATTTATTGAAAACAATCCACAAAAAATCAGTAAAAAGCTCAACTATTTCATGCTATTTAATTTCTGATTTCAAATCGGAATCATTCATAAATCTCTTCAGTGGCACGTCCGAGACATTCTCGGAATGCACACACTTGCCCGTAACGTGACCGCCTGAGAAAGTCTCGTTCAGCTGCAGTGTTCATTTTACGATCGCCCGACATTTTCTCGGGTATTGCAATATCATTGGAAAAATATTTTATCATTCTCAACAGACGGCAGGAGTGTTTTCAGTTCCTTTGACCTAAAATGTGCCTTATCTTCTCTGACAACAAATAAATCTCATTTTTTGTCCCGTACTGGCATCAGCTCAACTAAGGTTAGTCTTTCTGCCGGCACTGAAGTCGCAGGTACACAGAGATACTTAAATGCGCACCTATGAATTGGAACAAACTGTTCACCAGTTAACTGCAAACAGCTGTACAATTTCTGTTAGTGCGAAAAATAAGCCAATGAGTAAAAAAAACTGTCGTTGACTATCGGTAATAGGCAACTGACTATCGATATATGACGATAGTGGTCGCTATCGATAGCGTTATTGATAGTCTTTCCCCTCTAGACCACATTGTTTAGGTTAGGTATATTATCGCCCTGGTAGTGCCAAAAGTTCCTCGACAGAAAGAATAAAAATAAATAACAGGAAAATATACCGCATTTATGGATATCTACAGGTGTGGCGGTAAGAGTTTTATTATCATAATGTTTAATTTTATACGTTCGTTGTCTCCTTTTTTATTAGCGCATGCCCTAGTATGTTTTGTTTGGCGCCTCGAAAATCGTTTAAAGTACGTCGGGACATAAAATTATTATTATTTGTTAGGTACGTTGGCGAGTAAAACGTTCGTTTTAATTGGATTGCTTTTATCACGTTTTAAACTTACTTCTCTCCAAATATATACCTACATTGACCTGAGTTACGAGATATTAAACAACCTTTTTGTTAATGATCTCGCCTCCTGTATAAATAGCAACAACCGCGAATATTTCTTAACTAAAGTAAACTCGTTTCCTCATCCCGAGTTGGTACAGCTCTTTTTAGACACGCCCAGTGGAGGGGAGTTACAGGTACCGCTTTTACCACGTCGTGATTGCGACTCATTTCCTTGTTACTCAACCGGCAGAGTCTCTATCGAGATGCATTACGCCAGCGCTGACTAATTTTGAGATAACACCTTGACACTCAACATCGTTATGACATATCTTACATCATATTGAAGAGGAAACTCTACTCTATAAACAAAACACAATTCTGAAGTAGTTTTTTGTGACATAGTGTGCGGTATACATGTGGAAAAATGAGAACGCTTTGCACACAGTCATTCTGTTGTGCTTGCTCTGGTTGTCCGATGTGCATTAGCTTTCGTTGCGCAAAATGAGTGAATTGTCACGAAGTAGTGGAATTCGTAATATTATTTGTTTGATCTGGATGGCGAAGGTGATAGTGACGTATTTTTAGAAGCAATTGAGGATGATTTTGACAATAATTCGTCAGGAAGTGGCGAGTTGTATGAGCCTAGGCTAAGTGATTTCGACACTGATATTGACGATGATGTGGAACACAATGAACCAGCCACTGCTGATAATAATGATAATGATGGTAATGCAGTTGACCAAACAGAGCTGAAGTGGACAAGACTTTATCCTCCAGAGCCAGAAATAAATGTGGAAGAGAAGTTCAAAGTTCGAAACGCAGGTATACGTAAATACCCTCCGAGAAACAGTCTTCCTCTAACATATTTTTATTTGTTTTTCTCCAATGCTATCTGGAATCTTTTAGTGTCTAAGACTAATAAATACGCACAAGAAATTATTCGAAATAAAATGAATTTTGGAAATAAGGGTCCGTATTCTGGTCTGCAAAGATGGGCTGACGTTACAGTATCAGAAATGAAAAAAAATCATTTCTCTAGTTATAAATATGGGCATGAACCTGAGCCACACCCACCCCATCTATCACTACATAAATCAGTGATCCAAGCAATACCTTAGTGAAGTATTCATGAGGAACAATATTTGAGGCCCGGATCGTGCCGACTGGGCAAGGCGCAGGCATAACCTTGAGCTGAAAACCCCCCCTTGTAATCAGGTAACAAGGGCAAGACTACATCTATTTGAAATAAAAGAAGAAATGGTTTAAACCAGGGGATTTATTAAATAAATATGAGAGAAAAAGTTTAAACCCAGAGAAGAAAATCACACAAAATAAATAAAGAAATTAATCGTAATACTCATGGCCATACCTTGTTCTTTTTCACATAGTTGAAACATGGCATGAGCTCAAGCTAATACTCTTCAAAAAATATTGATACGTAATTTAACATGCTCACTGCCCCTCGACACATCGCTATTGCATTACCAGCAGCTTCCTTTCATCATAAACTATTCAACCTGGTCGCCCGTTTTACCAGGATTCACATATCCAAGGCACTGCAGCACATATTACATCAGGCAACTAACAATGTGAAACGTTAGCACAACAATAAGCCGTGCCGGAGAACAAAAGGCAGATAAGAATAACGGCAGATGAGACTGAGCACAGCCTCCATGGACCAATCAAAGCCAAGACAGATCCAAAGAATACAATAGGTACGCCCATGTGCGAATATGAAACCAACATGGCGGGTACTCAAGCTGAGCATCAGCCATGAATAGTAAATAAAATATATAGCTCTGCGTTGAGAACAAACAAGGCGCAGAATTAGAAAGACAAATACAACATGTCGATCGACATATCATCCTTTTCTCCCCCACACATCCCAGCTCACATGCATACCACATTCACGCACACACAATGAGGGTATCGGGAAAATAAAACACGAACGGCCGTTCAGATTTCATAGTCAAATACAAACCATAAATTATGACTCCACGGTCATTATCAGCGGGTCTCACGTACGCAAATGTTTGCGTGCGGCGTGCAATTACACATAAGGTCAGAATTGAACATTACTTTATTCACATCACTGGCATGTTGCGCCTTGTACAACCTGGATTGGTATCTCCTGCGGTCGAGACAAGGGGCGCATCATGAGGATCACGCAGTATTAAAGCACGCAGTGCACCAAATCATAACCAGAGAGACCCTTTTTCAATTGTCACTACAAGACCACAAACACATTCATTCAAAGCACATCGTATAACGGAGCGGAAAAATGTATGCCATCGACCGTAACACACGGGAATAACTCGTCACCAAATTTAAATATAAACCAAACTATCACATACCTGTGATTATCAATGGTAAAATTGAATAGCAGATAGCGTGTGAAAGGTCCAGGCTTGAACACATTGAATGAATATTTAAAGCATAGAAATGCCACACCAAACATAGCGGCAGCCATTGTTAGTATCTGCCCCACATAGAACAGCAGAAGAACTCCACAGAGTAAAAATTATCGCCCCAGCAAAATGAACGACCTCACAGATAAAAACATAGAGTGCGCTGCTCCCTACCGGACGTCATTAGACTGACACATATAAACATTGAAAGACAAAACTGAAGGAAGCCATTTGCATAATTAAATGACAAATTGTGGAACATGCGATAAGCATGGTTCAAATATCCAGCGGCACCGCCTTTTAAAATGCTCCGAAACTCGTTGATCAGACGAGTGGACGCATTTTAAAAGAGGCCCATGACTTAAAAATACGAGCGCGTGCCCACTTAACTTAGGTGCTTATGAACTACTTATATCTACAATCATTTACAGACACATGAAATTTACAAGAACAGTCATCACATTACACTTTTTAAAGAAGACAGTTTGCCTCACGGGAGGTCCGTATTAGCTTGTCACGTTCAGCGCTGACTTACATCAGTCCATTATTATACTGTTTCATTCGCGCACTCAGGTTGAAATCTAGGCATTCGAGAAGTCAAGGCGGTTGGGTATAATATTTCCATGCACTCAGGGATCTGGATGTGAATTCAGTTCAACTCCAGCAATTCGAACCACTTCCCTTTTTTTTCTATTTCCTTTCCTTCATTTCCGTTCTCGTTCATGAAACACGATTTTTACCTGAAAGAAAAGGCATGTTAGATAATTGGGAATTCATTAAGGACAAGGTTAATATACACCACTACAGATACGCAAGATATAGAAATATACGAGGTTTACTGGCTTCTTTGATGGTAAGCCTTTACCATCGAGACGTGAGCTTTGCTCACCCTCTTACTTACTACGTCTTCCAGTTCTACTGTCACAGGTCCCAGGAATCTGGTTACCTTTTTAGGCTGAGACCACTTATAACATAATTTGGCCGTGACTTGATTTGCCGCTGAGCTCAATGGAAAAACTTTCACTACGACCAAGTCTCCAACTTCCAGCTTTACTCTCTTTCTGTTCAGATTGTACCTCTTGGCCACACGGTCTCGAGCCTTGGTTAACTGAGTCACTGCTTCCTTCCATTTGGCCTCTACGTCCATCATCCTGGACGGTTTGGACAGATACCCAATATTCCACTTCAATTGCAGTGGGTCGACGAGATCCCTGCCTAGAAATAGAGCAGCCGGGGCTTGTCGGTGCGACTCATGTACACTGCTGTTGAATGCTAAAACAAAGAAATCAAGATTACAGTCCCAGCTGCGCTGGTCAGCGCTGTGAAAGGCCGTTAAACAAGCTTTGAGATTTCGATGGAACCTTTCAACGTGCGAGGGTTTGGGATAGTGAGGGCTCAAAAACACATGCTTGATTCCCCACCCAAAGCATAAATGTCGGAGCTTACGACAGTTAAAGGTGGATGCATTGTCGGTCACTATCGTCTTAGGGGGTCCGTAAATTCCAAAAATGTGCCGGGATAGGAAGTGCACAACGTTGTTCGAATTTATCTTGCGCACGGGAAATAGCCAAACAAATTTTGAAAATGTGTCAACGATGGACAAGATTCCAACGTTGCACTCTTAGACTTGGTGAGGGGGCCAAAATAGTCGACGAATAACCTTTCGCCGGGGCATGTTGCTATGTCAGCAGAATGGGGTCCAACGAGATAAGACTGTGCGGGTTTAGCCCTTTGGCAAACATCGCAACTTCTTACATACTCAAAAACATCTCTTTTCAAGTTAGGCCAGAAGTAGTCACGAAAGATTCGATTTAAAGACTTATATTGACCTAAATGCGCGCCCAGATAGGAGTCGTGATAAAACTGGAGTAACACGGGCCTCAATTTCAAGGGTACGTAAATTTTGTCACTACCATTTTTCTGACTTCGACGGGACAACAATCCTATCTTAACACTATACGACTCGTCTTCGAGAGAGCCATCCGCGATTCGTTTCAACAACTCACGACACTCGGAGTTGTCCTTCTGTTGTTCGGAGATATCCGTGAAGGACCATGGGAAATTTTGCAAAATACTAATGGTGTTATCTTCTTCGGTTGGGACACGGTCTTCCTCGGGTTCGACCTCACTCTCATTCACTCCCTCGAACATGTACGACAAGCAGTCGGCTACCACATTGTCCTTTCCACGGACATGTACGATAGTAAATTTGTTCGCAGATAATTGGAGAATCCATCCGGCGGTTCGACCAAGTCTTTTCACATTAGGGCTTGATTGTCCGTGTGGATGTAAAAATGGCGGTGCTCAAGATACGAGCGAAACTTTTCGACACCCAAAACTACTGCTAGGCATTCTTTTTCGTAAATGGAATACCTCAGTTCAGCTCCATGCAGTAGTTTACTAAAGTAAGCGACGGGGACTAGCTTACCCTGCTCATCAGCTTGATCGAGCACCGCGGACACAGCGAGCTCGCTGGAGTCGCATTGCAAGACAAAATCTCGGGAAAAATCCGGACTATGCAATACAGGGGCTTCACAGAGTGCCTGTTTCAATTGTTCGAAGGCCTGGGTTTGATCATGGCTCCAGACAAAGCGACAACCTTTTCTTTTTAGCAGGTTTAAAGGGGCCCAAATCTGAGATAAATTTTTGATGAACCGGCTGTAAAATTCTACCATACCAAGAAATCTTCGCACACCGCGAACGTTTTTGGGCGGGAGGAAATATTTGATGCACTTAACCCGGTCAGGGTTTCCAGCGATGCCAGAGTCAGATAAAACGTGACCTAGAAAATTTAGCCGTTTGCTACAAAGAGAGACCTTCTTTGGGTTGATCGTGAAGCCGTGCTTGCGCAACCAACTGAGAACTTCGCGAAGATGGGGCAAGTGGTCGTCAAAGCTGGGCGAAAAGATCAGAAGATCGTCCAAAAAATTAAATACACAGGAAAATTTGAGGTCACCGAAAATTGAGTCCATCACGCGGCTAAGCGCTTGTCCTCCCACCAGATATGTTGATCGGGAATTTATTGAATTCGAACAATCCAAACGGAGTGGCGAAGGCAGTACAGGGGCGACTTTTAAGGTCCAAGGGGATCTGATAATATGCGGAATTGAAGTCAAATACAGTGAAGTACTTGGCGCCATGAAAATGCTGGAAGGCACTTTCGATGGTGGGTAATGGGAAGCTGTCGAAGACAATGTTCTTGTTGACCTTTCTGTAGTCTATCACGAATCTCAGTTTGCCGTCCTTTTTAGGGATTAGGAAGGCGGGACTACTAAAAGGGGACTTGGAGTGACTGATGACCTTCTTATCTAGCAGGTCGTTGACATATTCCCTCATAGCGGTCAACTTCGGGGGCGAACAACTGAACGGAGGGGAGCTCACAGGAGTGTCATCTTTGAGTTCGATGGCGTATGAGAAATTCTTGGCACACCCAAGCTTATCGGTCTAGACGTCGGAAAACTCCTCTAACAGGCAGTTCAACATGAGATTTTGGTTTTCGCTGAGCTCACATGGGGCATTGACAAGAGGAGGTTCCATCAGAGCGGACACAGTGGGACACTGAAATGGTGTCTCAAAGGGGTAACTGACATCAGATTTAAAGCGAAAGGCAAAGGATCGATTAATGAAATCGAGGGACAAGCCGGTAGCCAACATAAAGTCGGTGCCTATTATGATCGGCGCGGACAGGTTGGGCACAACATGAAACGTCCAATCCCACGACAAACCATGTATCTTGATATGGCACTTGGTTCTACCAACGGGACACACCTCACGACCATCGACAGACACGTACTTTCTCGGGTTCTCACTTTCAGGAAGATACTCTAATTTCATAGAAAGCACCAGGGATTTGTCTACAAGAGAAATACACGAGCCGGTATCCAACAAGCCATACAATACACGAGACCCAATATAAACTTTGGCCCATGGGGTAGATGATGGAAGGCCCCAGATCCTTTTATTGAGACCAACATTACACGCCAACGGCGGGCCATCACGCCAGCGCGCCTCTAGTTTCCCTGCTGAGAGTTGCAACGAGGACATACGCGCACTGTGACACCAACAAGACCACACTGAGAACACTTTGCAGGGGGCCTGGACCAACAGTTCTTTGAGACGTGACCTGATTTACCACAATTCCAGCACGACTTGACTCTACCACCCTTTACAGTAGCTGTGTTGGATGGTTGGGTTGCATTGATATAAAGCGGGGGCGGAGTTTGAAGGTTGAGCTTGCGTTCAGCGCTACGGACGAGACGAGACGGAGGAGGGGAGGTACCAAAACTAACAGATTTGATGGGCGTACGACAAGCGACGTCAGGAAAAGAGCACTCGGATGGAGTGGGAGGCGGACGGTATTGTTTGTTTTGGCTAACTACGCCCTCGAATTCGCGACCCAGGTTGATGATGTTGTCGAAGCTCTGAACTAGAAACCGTTTAATGTGCAGCTTGTAGTCGGGGGCAAGATTTCTATAGAATTGGTCGAAAATCTCGTCTTCGGGCACCTTAACATTCATGCGGTTAAATAACGTCAAAATCCCAGTGGCATAGTCATCGATGCTTTCACCTACTCCTTGCGTTCTACGGAAGATTTCCTGCTTCAGACAGTAGTCCATATCAGATACCCCGAATCGCTCCTCTATGCGGCTGGCGAATTCACTCCACGTTATGATACTCCCTTTAATATGCCTATACCATTTTAGAGCCGGCCCCTCTAGCATTCCCGGGATGACGGGCACAAACAAATCGAGAGGTAATGAGCTACACTCAGCTATGTCCTCAACTCGCTCCAAAAATTCAATTACACTGGAGGTTTTCCCTTTACCAGAGAAATTTAACCTCCATTTTCTCACAATTTCAAACACGGGGTTAACTTCAGCATGAAGGTCGGAACTGGGCCTAGGAGAAGGGGAAGTTAATCGCTTACGATTCTCGTCAGGAATACGACCACGAAAGGTAATGACATTGTTGTCGTCAGGGCATGAATTACAGCGGTTGCTTCCCGCGGACGAAGCATGGAGTTCATTTGTCCCTTGCTCTATTTCGCTTTCCGGGTTAGGCATCTTGCTAGTAACACTATCGTTACAATTATATATTCCTACAGCCTTCTGATTATCCATATCGCAACCCAAGTTTCAAAAGTATTGAACACGAGACACATACACAAAATAACAACAATGGATATGAATTCAACAATGCACATAAATCATAGATTACACTTAAAATTAGCGCCAGAGACTAACTGCATCATGAGATTAAATTAAAGCGACCAGAACTGACTTCGAATGGGTTTCCAGCTCTACCTCGTCCGATTTCCTTTCAGAGGAGGTATCCCAGTCGAGCACGCTTCTGCTACCATTTACTGAGCCACACCCACCCCATCTATCACTACATAAATCAGTGATCCAAGCAATACCTTAGTGAAGCATTCATGAGGAACAATATTTGAGGCCCGGATCGTGCCGACTGGGCAAGGCGCAGGCATAACCTTGAGCTGAAAACCTCCCCTTGTAATCAGGTAACAAGGGCAAGACAACATCTATTTGAAATAAAAGAAGAAATGGTTTAAACCAGGGGATTTATTAAATAAATATGAGAGAAGAAATTTAAACCCAGAGAAGAAAATCACACAAAATAAATAAGGAAATTAATCGTAATACTCATGGACATACCTTGTTCTTTTTCACATAGTTGAAACATGGCGTGAGCTCAAGCTAATACTCTTCAAAAAAATATTGATACGTAATTTAAAATGCTCACTGCCCCTCGACACATCGCTATTGCATTACCAGCAGCTTCCTTTCATCATAAACTATTCAACCTGGTCGCCCGTTTTACCAGGATTCAAATATCCAAGGCACTGCAGCACATATTACATCAGGCAACTAACAATGTGAAACGTTCGCACAGCAATAAGCCGTGCCGGAGAACAAAAGGCAGATAAGAATAACGGCAGATGAGACTGAGCACAGCCTCCATGGACCAATCAAAGCCAAGACAGATCCAAAGAATACAATAGGTACGCCCATGTGCGAATATGAAACCAACATGGCGGGTACTCAAGCTGAGCATCAGCCATGAATAGTAAATAAAATATATAGCTCTGTGTTGAGAACAAACAAGGCGCAGAATTAGAAAGACAAATACAACAGGTCGATCGACATATCATCCTTTTCTCCCCCACACAGCCCAACTCACATGCATACCACATTCACGCACACACAAAGAGGGTATCGGGAAAATAAAACACGAACGGCCGTTCAGATTTCATAGTCAAATACAAACCATAAATTATGACTCCACGGTCATTATCAACGGGTCTCACGTACGCAAATGTTTGCGTGCTGCGTGCAATTACACATAAGGTCAGAATTGAACATTACTTTATTCACATCACTGGCATGTTGCGCCTTGTACAACCTGGATTGGTATCTCCTGCGGTCGAGACAAGGGGCACATCATGAGGATCACGCAGTATTAAAGCACGCAGTGCACCAAATCATAACCAGAGAGACCCTTTTTCAATTGTCACTACAAGACCACAAACACATTCATTCAAAGCACATCGTATGACGGAGCGGAAAAATATATGCCATCGACCGTAACACACGGAAATAGCTCGTCACCAAATTTAAATATAAACCAAACTATCACATGCCTGTGATTATAAATGGTAAAATTGAATAGTAGCTAGCGTGAAAGGTCCAGGCTTGAACACATTGAATGAATATTTAAAGCATAGAAATGCCACACCAAACATAGCGGCAGCCATTGTTAGTATCTGCCCCACATAGAACAGCAGAAGAACTCCACAGAGTAAAAATTATCGCCCCAGCAAAATGAACGACCTCACAGATAAAAACATAGTGTGTGCTGCTCCCTACCGGACGTCGTTAGACTGACACATATAAACATTGGAAGACAAAACTGAAGGAAGCCATTTGCATAATTAAATGTTACAAATTGTGGAACATGCGATAAGCATGGTTCAAACCCTAAGAACAACATTGGAAAATTCTGGTGCAATTCAAAATTGCAAATATTTCCATATTTTTTTTAAACTCATGTCACTAAAATATTTCAAAATGATAAACTCTATGTTACACATTAGCTCACAACAATATATTCCCCCAGGACATGATGCATGTTATAAAGTAAGAACATTCCTGAACTCAATAAGCATTTCACTCAAGAAATATTTTATTCTCCACCAAAATTTGTCTATTGATGAATCTATGATAGGAATGAAGAATAGATTTGTTCATATAATGTATATGCCGAAACGGAACTGTACAATGGAAAATGATTCTTGGCAGTTTCGACTGATCTGCTTAAAGAAAAAGTTGTTGTGCATTTGTTGACTGTCTGAAATGTTTTGAACAAGGGGTATCATATTTTCACTGACAACTTTTACACAAAAATGTCTATAGCTAAAAGACTTTTTGCAAATGACACTTTTCTTACTGGCACAGTCAATAAAAATTCTAAAGATCTATCAAAATCAGTTCTAAATTCAAAACTTGCCCCTCAGACCTCAGTATATTTCAGAAAAAAGATATACTTTTGGTAGGATACAAAGAGAAACATACAAGAAAACCAGTTTATCTGATAACAACCGGCTGTCACGCGGAGGACAAAATCATTCGAAGCAAAAGTGGAAAGGAAAATATAAAACCAGTTCTGATCCATAAGTATAACCTAAACATGGGGGGAGTAGACTGCAAGGATAAGTCAGTGCATCATTTAACATGTGACAGAGCAACAAGGAGGTACCGGAAAAAAATATTCTACAACCTGTTGGATATGGTAAATTTTGATGCCTATATACTCTATAGTTTGAGCACCGACAAACCCCTTGAATGTGAGGAATTTATGGTTAGTAATGTCGAAGGTCTTGTAGATGAAGAAACTCTTCAGAACATTCCACCTGGACCTTCAGGAGAAATGGGACATCAGCCGTTACGCCTCCCAGGAAAGAAACTGCGGTTATGCTCTGTCTGTTCGACTGCAAAAAAAATTATGCACCCACTTCTGGTACCCAGGATGTAATTGTGGTGTCCATCAACAGTGCTACCATAAATTAGAATATTTTTGGAGGCCTATGAAAGCGGAAAGAAAGAGGAGCCACCCCGAAGTTAGCGAGGATGAATCTGACAAAGTAGACTCACGTGTTTTTCCGATGTGCTTGTGTTATTTCAGTTCTATTTTACTTTACAATACTTCAAGGTAGTGACCTTTCTACATATTGTTAATCAGCATAAAATTGTGCGAATTTTGTATACAGTAAAATCGTTATATAATATTAAATTTTTACATAACCCTTGCCCAGAACTTTTGGATTATTTTGGAATACTTAGCGTGTGTTTGGATACTTCGCCCATGGTGCTCCAGGATACTACATTGGTAAGTTTAATATCCTACCATAGTATTCTTCGTTCTATGACTTGTTATACATACAAATTAATTGAAAAGCAACTTTTTTATGAATTTTTTAAAAGTTGCTTGCAAAACTTGCCTAAATTCTTGCCATTTGAAGGTGAACCGCTTGCCGGATCCAGGGTTGAAGGTCTTATGTGCTTTTATATTCGAAGATATGGTACAAATTTAAAAAAATTTCAACACTGCTGACCTGTAGTTATTAATCAGCATGGGGTCTCCTGATTTAAATATTGGGAGCAATCTCGACACTTTCCGTAAGGATGGTAAGTTACACATTTTAAAAATAAAATTGTGAATGAAGAGAAGGGGGTACTTAAGAAGCTGCATGCAACCTTTAATTACATAAGGTGGAATTTGATATGGCCCCACGGATGTCTTCGGTTTAAGTTTCGTCTTTGCCATTTCAAAATCATTTATGTCTATAGTGGTGATGTTTAAACAGTTTGTATTAACACACGAATTGCTTGGGCAAATATATTGTGCCATGTCTGGAGCATATACAGAATAGAAGAAATTTGCAAACCCTTGTGCTATATTCTGATTGCTATCTTATATTTTATCCCCGTAATTGAATGCATTGCAATTATCATTATTTTTTCCTTTATTTTTAATACAAGGCCAAAAATATTTTGTATTACATGATATATCTTGTTCTACTGATGCTATATACTTTTTATAAGCTGCTCTTATCACTGATTTCCGACCTTAATATTTTAAATTGTCTATTGCAATATTACGAATTGTGCTTTCATTTTCTGAAGTTTTCTTTTATTGTTTTTATTATGTCGTCCGTAAATCAAACTGGATACTTCCTAGACTTTGCCTTGCATGTTCGAGGAACCATTACATTTATTGCTGAGTATACGTTCGTGTAAAAGCAGTCTACTATATTATCGACAACAGTGCATTTGCATAATGCTCCCAAATTTATACTTCCTACCTCATTGTACAGACATTCAAAATCAGCTCTCCTGAAATTGTAAGCTGTTTGGGAGGCTCCATAGCCTTTTCTACGATCTGAAGTGACCTGGAATTCTATTTCCAGGGCGGGGTGGTGAGCGTGCCTTATGCATGCTACGTTCCTTACCTACCGACTAATTAACACTAAATCCTAAGTTCTATCATTACCATTTGGAACAGAGTTATGCGAAGTCAAATTGTAAATGTTCATGAAATTTCCATGCTCCTGTGTTTGTCTATTTAAATGTAGATCTGTTTTTTTAAATTATATATTGCATCATCGCCATAAGACCTATCTGTGTCGGTGCGACGTAAAGCAACTAGCAAAGAAAAAAATATATATTGCTGTTATTCTCCAAATCTTAATTCATGGGTATTATCATCGACATTATTACTGATACATTATCAACCATAAGAGAGATTTTCTTCATTGTATTGCAATTGGTGCAAAATTCTAGACCACCAGATAGACAAGTAACTTTGGTTTTTATCTTAATACACAGCAATTATATTTCTATGTCACATCAAATGGTAAATAGGTCCTCCACCCAGTATATATTATTTGTGACTATAGTTCTCTACCTGTTCCATTCGTTGAAAGATCCCTGCCTTTCATAGTGTGTCTACGCACTTGAATCCAAGGAATTATTATAGGGACAATGAGGCATAAAGCAATCAAATCAGTTAATTTAAATGACAGTACGAGGTTAATTAACTGTAGTCTATGAAAAAATCCAATCTTTATATTGAATCATAATAACTTCAAGACAACACACTATAAATAAATCATTCATTCATCACAATAATACAATAATCGAATAATGAATTTACACACAAGGCAAAGGTACTCACCAAGAATAATAATCAGGTGAGAGGGATAAAATCATGGAAGGTTTCCGTCATGTCTTTGGTGTGTTTACATAACCTGTCTATTAATTTGTTGAATGATAAGGAATTCTCTTTTTATATAAAACCAAATTTAATGGAATAACAATTATTTGCAATTACAACTAACAAATTGTTCAACATAGTTGTGAGTAGATCAAGTTAAAGAGAGGGAGGAAGAATATTTGAACTTAATTGGAGCAAAATTAATTTTCTCCATCACCTCAGAAAGGATAATTTGTCAAGTAACACATGCTCTCAAATGACATTAAGTCGCACAAGTTATCACCATTAAGGAACTAAGTCTTATATGAGTCTTTGACCAAACATTTAAAATCATAACTCATTATATTTTATCTATTCTATAAAAATACTGCTTGTCAGAATAATTAGAGATTCAAGCAAGATTCAATCAGATCGACAACAGCAAAAAAATGATATTTTGGCAGAAATTATAACTCCTTGCTAGAATGATATACAACAGAACCTCGATAATTCGAAATGGTTTCTTTCAAAATCCCGCCTCATTTGAAGCAGCTCCCGTTCCCGGAAACATGAGGTACGGTTTTGCATGTTATTTAAACAGTTTAATTCGAAATACGGATAATTCGTAATTCGAAGAACAGTGTCGGTCCCCATTACTGAAAGTGGGACTTTTAATTCAAAACTGCCTCAACATTGAAAGAAGTTCGTATTGTCCATAGTAATTCAAATTATCTAGGTCATGATAGAACAGGAAACTGCCGGGGTAGTTTTCCATACTTTCACTCACTTCGGTGCGTCTCCAGTGTGCTTCGTATTTGTTAAGTTCGAGTAAAATGGTAAATCTTTTGTATTCAGCGTTTTAAGGAACGCCAGAATATTATGTAACAGGCAGTGTGCGGAGAAGTAGAATCCGCGAACACTGGCGATGCTGGCAGTTGGCGAAAAAGCGTGCATATAATCAGTTCATTCGCACCGAACAATATTGTAAATGCCAATGAAACTGCATTTACAATGCCGAGCTCAAACGGACTTGTTTTAAAGGAGAGAGTGCCAGCCGGGAAATCGCACTTTCTTTTGCTCGTCATAGCAATGTTCGATGAGCTATGATGTTTTAAGGGAGTCGGGCACTTCCTGTGCTAGTACAAGGCATCTAATAAATACAAACAGTTCAGTAAACCAAAAAATAATGCATTTGCACAATGGAGCCAGCATATATTTGTCCTCGTCTTGGAATTGTATGTGTTTTTCTTTCGTTGTGTAAGGTTATGTTTGCCAGTGATTTATCCAAGTGCATTATTTGAATAATGTAAATGCACCTCGTTTGATACATTTTAGAAATAGCTTTTTCTATGGCATTTTAAACTGTGAATTAGGTGATTGCATGCATTAGTGGGTCACAGAATACTTTGTGACGCGGCAATTAGAAGAAGAATTTTGAGAGTAGTAGTATAGGGAGTGTGCACGGTACTAGTAACAGAGTTCCGAGAATTAATACAGTAAGAGTGCGTTCTGCTGAAGTGAAGACTTGCGTCATATTTACGGCAAAAATATAGTTGCATCTTGTCGTCAAGGTATGATGTTGTAATACAATACGGGTTTGAGTACATACACTTCCAAAATAGTCGCAAGTCAACAGTGAATAAAGCGCAGAAACTAGTTGACAGGGGCCATGCGTTACAAGTTGAAGAAGGATGAAGTGTTTCCAGTTGTACACTTCGTCATAAGACAGACGAGTGTTAGCAAAACTCCGTACAGAGTTACAATTGAGGTAATTGTATTTAAACATAGAGTATTATATTTTACATGTTAATTTTATGTGATTCAGTGAAGTCTGTAATACTTTGAATTTAAATTACAGCTTGGAAATCAATGAAACTGTGACTGTGTGGCTGGTGCCGGAGTATGTGCCATTTATTATACACTACTACAATTCTGATTCAGGATTTAGTAAGAAAAATTTGCCACAAGAATGGGGGAAACCAAATTTGAAAACAGCTGGTATGTAATATTATCGCTGTTAATTATGTAAGAAATTCAAGTGCTCACAATATGATCAATAAAGTGTAGATTTTATATCTTCTAGGGTCCATAAGATATGCGGAAGGGAAGAAGGCTGAAGATGTATTTCCCAAGAAGAGGGCGAGAACTGACAAGGGTGCTGTTATTACCATCGATGAATTAGGAAAAACAGATATAGATAATTCGCCTTGGACTGAAATGATTAGAGCAGAGATGAAAACAGAGTCTGAATCTGTAGCTAAAATTTGTGTGAAGAGTTGTGCAACAATAGCGTCAGTATTGGCGTAAGAACAAATTTTAATAAACTCATGAACGAGTTGCTTCAACTTCAAGACGATTCCACAGTGTTCACCTCTGGAGAGTTTGTTTCCAGTGACTTCTCATATTACGCTAACAACAGAAAAAATACTTGATATAGCATTCAAAACTCAGTTTCCAATTGAAGGTGATGAATGGTTGAAGGTATAATTTAAATGTATAACATGACTTGTACGAAAAATACATGTAACATCTCTCATCTGTTTTTGCTGGCGTTTCTGATTTCATTTCTGTGCAGTCTATTATAACTCATGCTTCAGGATAAAATGTTTTAGAAGCCGAAGCAAATTTATTTTGCACAGACGTTTGCTAGGCCAAAAAATAAAATTAGAAGTGCGTTTCTTGACTACTCCGAGAGCAGTAAAAAATATTTGCGCAGCAGTAGTCCGATGCACTCCAAGTATGACTGCCAAGGCAGCAAAGGTTGTACCCAATTTCATTTTCATTAAAAAGAGTAAACAACATCGTTATTACTTATATTTATAGACACTTTAGAAACAAACAAAGAAAGTAAAAAATTGAATGTTTTACATGAAACACTTGTTAAATCCTTCAACTGTGCCTTACTTTTTATGCTCTGGTATCCATGACATCCTCTGCATATGTCCAGGGGATGTTGGGACCACAACTTTTATCCACCTTCTCCGAAATACTTGGAGGACTGTGCTTGAGTTGTACTATGTGCCTACATCATTCCCACTAAAAACACAAGTCCATTCGAAAGTTGTTGCTTCAATCTGAAATGCTGCTTGCACCGACTTATGTAGTTTTTCACATTCCTTTTTCATAACAAATTCATAAGTTTCCTGATTAGAAGACGTATGTATATTTGAGCATTTCATCCGTTCACTTGCTCTTTCAAACCGGGAAACATCACATTCTCTTTTCGGTTTCTTCGTATAGCTCTCATGAAACACAGATGGTATATATGGTGGATGATTTTCAGTATTACTTGGCTTTCCTCCAACAAAATTTTTACTGCAAATGACGGAGCATTTGGTGGGTTCCCATGGAGTTCCATCTTCACTGAAATGCAGGAAAACATGTATTATTATTATTATTATTATTATTATTATTATTATTATTATTATTGTAAATATTCGGCGTAGTCAAGACGAGTGCACAGGGAAGGACATGAATGTTAAGATGCGAACCTGCTGCAATGCGTACTTGAAATGAAATATACTATTTCAAAGTGTACTTAAATGAACGTGTTATTAACTTGGCATACCTGGTATGTTTGAAGTCTGTGATATAAAATTTGTCATTTACGTCACAAATAAAATAATCTTCCTACAGCCGAAATCCACTTTCTGTGTTTGTCCGATTCCCATGGACGACCAGGAATTGTGTGAAATGTAATTCATTTTCCATGCGTGTTCCTTTGTGTGTTGTGGCAGTTCACTGCACAACAGTTTCTATTTGATTTAGGCATTTTGATACACTACTACTACCACAATTTCACACCCACAGTTACACAGCCTGGACTGACCGCTAGAGACAAGATCACCAATACGTTACTGATTTCTTCCGCTAGAGGCCGTGCACGCTCCCTGTTGTGGGAAATCGTACGAGGATAGAGTCACTATACTGTGCTATAATTTTGTAATACAGACTGAAGCGAGAGACTTTCCTCGTCATAGAAATGTTCGATAATCCACGATGTTTTGAGGACATCGGGTACATACTTTTCGTGCAAGTACAGGACATCTAAAATGTATACACTACAGAAATTCAATGAATAAACGACTCGCACAGGGGAGCCAGCATCGATTTCTTCTCGTCTTTGAATCATGCTTTTTTCTTTCATTGTGTGAGATTATGTTCGTCAGTCAGTTCTCCAAGTGCGTTATTTGAATACTGTATTTGCACCTTGTTGGATACATTTTAGAAATAGCTTTTTCTATGGCATTTGAAAGGTTTAAACTGTGTATCAAGGTTAATTGCATGCAATAACAGAATATTTTGTGACGCTGCAAGGGTCTACGAGTTGGCGGTTAATTCAAAATTACATAATTCAAAGTTCGAATTTTGCATCGCAAGGAATTCCAATAAACATCCGTTTAATGCACACATTTAAAAATAAGCTATTTGAAACAGAATATGCTTTACACCACAAAAAGGGAATTTCACCAGAGAACCAGACATATCTTTCTTCAACCGACATCAGTTACCAAATCCAAGTCAATTTTAGAAAAAAGAAGACATACCTTATTAACAAGGCTCACTAGCATGTCCCAGCAAAAATAAATCGGTAACTTATGGTTATCTTTCAGAACAAAAGTCGGTGAGGAGTATGCTTCATTTAATCATCATTATTACTACCACTCTCCCAAGAAATGGCTTACAGTAAAACATTTCCTCAGTAAAACTATTTCTATCATATAATAAACTGAAGAGCTATATATTTGTTAGGTCTAAAGGAGTTGAAGTGCGAGGAGCATCTCAGCTCGTTAATTAATAACGACAGCATCAATGAGGCGTAAGTAAATTAAGAATACAATTCATATCGAAAATATTCCTTAAAATAACAGAAGAGTTTAAGTATGATCTAGAGAGGACAAAATACAGTTTAATTTATTTTACAACTTGATTAGGTAGATATAATGATTGTGTGATTAAATTATTGCACAATATATATTTAAACAGCATTCTGCACAAAGGCATAAGAAAGGTAAAGACTCAACTCACAACACTTACCAAGACACATGGCTAGTGCATACCAAGGAGGCCACTACGAAGGCTACTTGAAGCCACCGGCACTGCCAATGCACTTTGCGAGACTTTGTCTCATTTTCAAAAATTGATGCCAGGCAGGCTGGTTTATGTGTACAGCTTCATCCATCTAGTTCTTTCCTAACTTAGCATTTATCTCCTCATTCCATGGACCCTCCTGCCATAGTCCCCTCCTGTTTGTACGAGAAATCATTATCGCTACTTTCATGTCTATTACTTCTAAATTATGAATAAGATATCCTCAGTTCAGTCAGGTTTTGCTCCCATAAAGCAAAGTTGGTCAGAAAACAGACCAATGTAAAGATATTTTTGTCAATGAGCCGACATCCTTCTATTGTTGATTCCAACTGCGAGTTCACTGCATTAGCTTTACTGCACCTTGACTCAACCTCACTTACTATATTACCATCTTCGCAGAACTCAGATCCTAAATCGTTGAAATTATCTACCTGTTCCAAATTTGTATCACTAATCTGACATTCAGTTCTCTTAGATTTCTTACCCACTGACATCAATTTTATTCCTGAAAAGGCTAATTATCTTACCATACTCATTTCACCTATTTTCAAGTTCCAAGGTATAAGACTGCAGGCTATCAGCACAATCTGCCATTAGGACCAAGTTGTCAGCATAGGCCAGACTGCTTACTATATTTGCACCTAACTGAATGCAACTATATACCATTCAGCAGATGATCCTTGTAAATTAAAAACAATGAAGGTGAATGATTACAGCCTTGTCTAACCCCTGTAACTACCCTGAACAAAGAATTCGTTCTACAATGAATTTTCACCGCAGCCCAATTGTCAACATTAATGCTTATGATTGATTTTAGTAATCTACCTTTAATCCCATAGTCCCCCAGCATTGCAAACATATTTTCCCTCGGTACCCTGTCATATGCATTCTCTAGATCAACGAACCATAAACACAACTGCCTATTCCTCTTGTAGCATTTTTCAGTTACCTGGCACATACTGAAAATCTGATCATGACAGCCCCCTCTGTGATCTGAAACCACATTGGTTTTCATCAAACTTACTTTCAGCCACTGATAGCACCCTCCCTTTCAAGATGCCGGTGAATACTTTTCCTGGTACACTAATCAATGAGATACCTCGATAGTTGTTGCAATCCTTCATGTTCCCTTGCTTATAGATAGATGCAGTTACTGCTTTTGTCCAATCTGAAGGTACCTTACCAACACTCCATGCTAATCTTGTTACTCTATGAAGCCACTTCATCCCTGCCTTCCCGCTACACTTCACCTTATCAGGTCTAATTTCATCTCTTCCTGCTACATTTTGACAATGGAGCTTATTTACCATCCTTTCCACTTACTCAAGCGTAAATTCACCAGCATTATGTTCCTCCTCCCCATGAGCTCGGTTGTTCACAACACCAGGAAAATTTCCTTTTGCATTCAGAAGATTTTCAAAATATTTCCACAACCTGCCCAGTGATACCCGGTGATATATTATGACCACCTGAATTACCCAAAACACTGTTCATTATAATTCCCCCCTCCTCGCCCTTCCTAAGATTCCTTATTGCTGTCCAGCAAGGTTTCTCTGCTGCTTGAACTAGCCCTTCCAGCTTATTACCAGAATCTCCCCGTGACTTCTTTTTGGATTCTACAAATGTTTGTTTTGCTCTGTTCCTTTCATCTGTCTCTCCTTGTTTGTAGCTTTTTCTAATAAGCCTTCTTTTTTGCATTTACAACCTGCTCTGACTTCATCATTCCACCAAGACGTCCACTTTTTCCCATCTTTGCATATAGTTTTTCCTTGGCATTCCCTTGCTGTGTCTACTGCAGCATCCCTGTATGTCACCCTACTATTCCTTTATCCTGAACCTGCTTACTGTCTACTGTTCGGAACGTCTCACTAATCCTATCCATGTTCTTCCGTCTAATTTCCTCGCCATGGAGAATTTCTATCCTTATTCATTTGGCCTAGATATATTTGGTTCACTACAGATCAGATAGTGGTCTGTATTATTGAGAAATCCCGGAAATCCCGTACATTCCTAACAGATTTCCTAAATTTGATGTCGGTTAAGATATAGTCTATTATGGATTGGGAACCCCTACTCTCCCATGTGTAGCGGTGAATTGCCTTATGCTTGAAGAATGTACTTGTAACTTCTAAACACATACTAGCACAGAAGTCCAGCAAATGCTTCACATTCCTATTAGCTTCCATATCTTCCCCACATTTACCAATCACCCTTTCGTATTCTTCAGTTCTATTTCCAACTCAAGCATTGAAATCGCCCTATAGCACTCTCCTCTCCTTGCTGTTGACCCTGACTACAATGTCATTCAATGCTTCATAAAACTTGTCAACTTCATCGTAACCTGCACCCTCACATGGTGAATACTCTGAGACAATTCTCATCCTAATTCTCCAACTGCCAAATCTACCCACATCTTTCAATCATTTACGTGCCTAACATAAACTATGTTGCATGCAATGGGAATCCTGATGTACAGCCCTACCCCCCACACTCTGCCTTTCCGTTTTTAAGACTTGTCAAGTACACTTCATAATCTCCTGTCTCTTCCTCTTTATATCCCCTTACCCGAGTATCATTTACTCCTAGCACATCCATATGCATCCTCTTTGCTGACTCAGCCAGTTCTACTTTCTTCAATAAGCTCCATTAATTTTGATAGCTCCTCATCGAATTGCATTTTGCTCACCAAGTCAAATGTCTGAGGCTTGGTTAAAAGGTTTTGGTTTGGTAAATTCGTGAAGCAGGATGCTACCCTCCTTGCACATAGTCCAAGTACGGATCTCTCCTCTAATGGGTTAGGGATCATCGGTGGATTGTATCATCCTAGCCGCCTGAGCACAAGAAGGACCGTGACTTGGAATATGTCCATGATGCCCACTCCCACTCCGTAGGAACTGGTATCGAGACTCTCAGGACCACTTACTAGGCTACTCAGCCGTTGGCCACGCTTCACGATCTAGGACGTGACTACAGTAATCCACACTAGGAACCATTTTAAGTCACATTAGTATTAAATATAAAAGCACTCAGAATGCTAATATGAACTTATTCGTTACAAAGACTTGTCACAAAGAAAAGCACTCCAGGACTAGGAAACGACCACAAAATTTTTCACACAATCGGCGCACAAATCACGGTTCGGTTCATGAAAACTGAGTACAACG